>NC_139217.1:31930974-32148856 GCF_055691185.1 Crinia signifera
ATCCTCCTGTAATGGCTGCTGCACCTCGCCTTCATCTGTCTGTCCCCACCAAGTATGATGGGAACCCCAAGACCTGTCGAGGCTTTCTCAATCAGTGTGAGATTCACTTCGAGCTGCAACCCAGCAACTTCCCTACTGAAAGGGTCAAGATCGCCTACATCATCTCCCTCCTGTGTGGAGCGGCACTAGAGTGGGCGTCTCCCTTATGGGAAAGATCTGATGCCATCCTGTCCAATTACAAGGACTTCGTGTCAACATTCCGGCGTATCTTCGATGAGCCTGGGCGATCAGCATCTGCCTCCACTGAACTCCTCCGTCTCAGACAGGGATCCCGCTCCGTCGGGCAATATCTGGTCCAGTTCCAGATTCTGGCGTCTGAACTCTCCTGGTGTGATGGGGCCTTATACGCAGCTTTCTGGCATGGCCTATCCGATCGTATCAAGGATGAACTTGCTACAAGAGACTTACCCTCAGGTCTAAGTGACCTTATTTCATTGTGTGTTAAAGTAGACCTACGCTTCCGAGAAAGGGCTATAGAACGTCACAAGAGCGCTCCAGTTAAAGTGCCAACTCCTCCGCCTTCTTTACCCACTGCTCCTGCGGTCCACTCCAAAGAAGAACCAATGGAGATAAACCGTTTCCGCTTGTCTCCAGGAGAACGTCGACGTCGACGGTTGGCACAGCTCTGTCTGTATTGTGCCGATCCTGCACATCAAATTTCTGCATGCCCAAAGCGTCAGGAAAACTCCTCCTCCTAGCCCGTCAAGGAGAGGGTAGGCTAGGAGTAATTAAGTCCTCTCCATCAGCAACCGATTGTGTCCTTCCAGTTTCCCTACAAGTTGGTCAGCATTTCAAGACTGTCTCCGCGCTTCTTGATTCCGGTGCCGCTGGCAACTTTGTTACTGCAGAACTGGTCCACAAGTGGGGGTTGCCCACTGAAAGTCTTTCCAAGACTGTCTTCCTTACTGCTGTGGATGGCAGTAGGATTCCTGATGCGACAGTCTCCCGCAGAACTTTGCCACTTACAGTCAAAGTGGGAGTCCTGCACACTGAACTTTTGTCCTTCCTGGTGTTACCCCGAGCCACTCATGCTCTGGTTCTGGGTTTACCCTGGCTCCGTCTTCACAATCCTCGTCTTGATTGGAAGACATCTGAAATCCTTTCCTGGGATCCTTCCTGCTCCGGTACCTGTCTCCAAAAGGTACTCCCAGCTCGTCATTCTTCAGCCGATGCAGCAGACCTTCCGCCTCTTCCCTACCAAGAGTACTCAGATGTATTCAGCAAGTCTGGCGCTGATGTCCTACCTCCTCACAGACCGTGGGATTGCCCTATCGAACTTATCCCAGGCAAAGAACCACCCAGAGGTAGAACTTATCCTCTCTCTCTTCCAGAGACTCAAGCCATGACCAGTTACATCAAGGAAAATCTGGCAAAGGGATTCATCCGTCCTTCGACTTCTCCTGCTGGCGCAGGATTCTTCTTCGTCAAAAAGAAGGATGGAGGCCTACGTCCCTGCATTGATTATCGCGGCCTCAATGACATTACAGTAAAGAACCGATATCCGTTGCCTCTCATCACCGAGCTGTTTGACCGTGTCAGCGGTGCAACCATCTTTACAAAACTCGATCTGAGAGGTGCATATAATCTCATCCGCATACGAGAGGGCGACGAGTGGAAGACGGCGTTTAATACCAGAGACGGCCACTATGAGTACCTCGTCATGCCCTTTGGGCTCAGCAATGCCCCAGCCGTGTTCCAGCACTATGTCAATGAGATCTTTCGGGACATTCTTTACAGTCATGTAGTTGTATATCTCGATGACATTTTAATCTACGCCAATAACATCACAGAACATCGTTATTGGGTCAAAGAGGTTCTGTCCCGGCTGCGAGCTAATCATCTCTACTGTAAACTGGAGAAGTGTGTCTTCGAGGTGAAGTCTATACCCTTCCTAGGGTACATTGTCTCCGGTTCCGGTCTTCAAATGGATCCAGGAAAACTGCAGGCCATCCAAGATTGGCCAATTCCCTCTTCGCTGAAAGGTATTCAACGTTTCCTGGGTTTTGCCAATTATTACAGAAAATTCATTCGTAACTTCTCTTCTATTGTGGCTCCCATCACTGCCTTGACTAAAAAGGGGTCTAATCCAGCGAAGTGGCCGGCAGAAGCCATCGAAGCCTTCCATCTGTTGAAACAGAGGTTCACTTCCGCTCCTGTTTTAAGACAACCTGATACTACCTTGCCCTTTATTCTCGAGGTTGATGCCTCCTCTGTGGGTGTTGGGGCAGTCCTCTCGCAGAAAGCGCCCGATGGTCGTCTTCATCCCTGTGGGTTTTACTCCCGTAAATTCCTGCCTGCAGAGCGTAACTATGCCATCGGTGACCAAGAGCTTCTCGCCATTAAGTTGGCATTAGAAGAGTGGAGATATCTTCTAGAGGGCGCTGTTCATGAGATCACAATTATCACAGACCACAAGAATCTTCTGTATCTCAAGTCTGCTCAATGTTTAAATCCCCGTCAAGCCAGATGGACACTTTTCTTTTCCAGGTTCCGGTTCAAGCTGTCGTTCTGTCCAGGGACACAAAACCGAAAAGCTGATGCCCTTTCCCGCTCATGGGAGCAAGAAAGTGAGTCTAAGTCCACACATCAACACTTCATTATTGATCCAGTGGCATTCTCCGCAACGAGAGTTTCAAATCTCACGCCCCCTACAGGGAAAAGATATGTAAAGCCAGCTCTAAGAAAGAAGTTGCTCTGTTGGGCGCATTCTTCAAAGTTCGCTGGCCATGCAGGCATTCAGAAAACTTACGAGTTTATCACCAGGTCCTACTGGTGGCCGTCCCTCAAACAGGATGTACAGGACTTTGTTTCCGCTTGTGCTAAATGTGCTCAGCACAAGACCAGTCGTCAGTCTCCTCCTGGGCAATTGATGCCACTGTCAGTGCCACATCGTCCTTGGACGCATATTTCTATGGACTTCGTAACTGATCTTCCAGAGTCTGACAAGTTCACCACCATCTGGGTGATTGTTGATCGGTTCACCAAGATGGCTCACTTCGTTCCCCTCACCGGTCTTCCGTCAGCTTCCAAGCTGTCCCAGCTCTTCATCAAAGAGATATTCAAGCTTCATGGACTGCCTCTCGAAATTATCTCCGATAGAGGAGTCCAATTCGTAGCCAAATTCTGGCGAAGCCTGTGCTCCCTGCTTCAAATCAAACTAAAGTTTTCCACAGCCTACCACCCTCAAACCAATGGCCAAACGGAGAGGGTGAATCAGGACCTTGAAGCATTTCTCCGCACATATGTCTCTTCTTCCCAAGATGACTGGGCTCAACTTCTTCCATGGGCAGAGTTCTGCCATAATAACCAATATCATTCTTCATCTAATGTCACTCCATTCCTTGCCAATTATGGGTTTCATCCTCGAGTTCCTGACTTCACTCTGCAACCTGTGTCCTCTGTTCCAGCGGTCGACACGACCATCCGGCAATTCGTCAAATCCTGGAAGCTCATTCGTTCTTCACTTCTGAAGGCTTCAAGCAGGTACAAAAAAATTGCCGACAGGAAACGCAGAGCTGTGCCAGCCCTCCGTCCAGGAGATCGTGTCTGGTTGTCAACTAAGAATCTTCGATTGAGAGTGCCATCGATGAAGTTCGCTCCCCGATATATTGGTCCTTTCCCAGTTGAGCGAGTCGTCAATCCTGTAGCTTACAAGCTCAAGTTGCCGCCCTATTTGAAAGTGCCAGCTACATTCCACATTTCGCTGCTCAAGCCGCTGGTTCTGAATCGCTTTCATTCCAAGCTCCCCAAGGCTCCTAAGGTTTGCACCCAGCGTGGAACAGAATATGAGGTCAGTAAGATCTTGGACTCTCGCATCCGATATGGTCGTCTGCAATATCTGATCGATTGGAAGGGCTACGGCCCCGAAGAACGATCATGGACCAATGCCATCGATGTCCATGCTCCCAGACTCATCCGGGCGTTCCATTCCAAGTTTCCCCGCAAGCCTAAAAGGTGTCCTGGGGCCACCCTTAAAGGGGGGGGTGCTGTCACGATCCGAGCTGTCAGACAGACTTTCTTACCGGCTAAGTGCCTCCGCAGGTTCAGCTTGCGGTCCAGACGTCACCTCTGCCGGCGTCCTGTCTGCCGTGCGCCATCATCGCTGCCATCCTCCAGTCTGCTCAGCGCTGCTGAGTCCGCGGCTGCGCGGCGCACCGCTCTCCTTGTCCCCAGTGACAGTACCCAGTGCACGGCAGTCCATCCGTCCGCCGCCATTGCTTCCAGTATCCAGCATGGTGTGCGCAAACATACTTTCCCGCCATAGCCTGACATGGGGGCTGCCATGTTTTCCCAGTCACATGTCATTCCCGTCCAATCCTGTGTGATCTGATCTCCCAGTCATACCTGCCCGGCCAATCCTGGCCACCCAGTGGGTATAAGTATGCTGGGAGCTCTCAGATCAATGCTAGTGCTTCAGTTGTCTCCTGTATATGGTCAGCTGTCCTTGTCTCCGTGCAAGTGTACTTCTCCGTTGGTGTTGTCTCCCATTCTGCAGAGCGTTCCAGGTTATTCCATCTCCTGTTGACATCCAGGTTATTCCATCACCTGTGAGCCTGCCTCGTCAGCCCAGCGGTCCAGCCTAGCTCCAGGACTCTGGTCCTCCGATGCTCCTGCATCCTCCATCTCCGATGTTCCACCATCGATAGTCCGTTACTCCGGACCCACAGTCAAGCTTCCGTCCGTCATTCCGGACCCACAGTCAAGCTTCTTCTTCCGTCCGTCATTCCGGACCCACAGTCTCCATCTCCGATATCCATCCGATGTTCCACCATCGATTCCACAATTCATCATCCCTGTAAAGTATTGCAATCTGCATGAACTGTCATTACTCCTGCATACTTTACTGTCTGTACCATTACAACCTTCTGCATAATAAACCTGGTTGTATTTTTACCTCTGACTACTCATTGGCTCTGGGTGCACTGTCGCGCAGTTCATGCGCAGGGGTCCTCTCCAACCTCCCCGGTTCAGGTACCGGTCCAGGTCCCCACCAGAGGTCTCAGTCTTGTCGACTGAGTCCCCTGGTGTGACAACCTGCTCACCACGCTTCCTTCTCCCGTCCTCAGTGCAGTCAGTGTTTCGCCTTCCTCTCCCCAGCGCGGTGTCTCCTGTGTCATACCGCTCACAGCTTCTCCCCATGCCGCAGTCTCCTGTTGTCACGGCGCCGGGTGTTCCTCTCCCCGGTGCGACTTTTCTGGCGTCATACCGCTCACAGCTTCTCCCTCAACAGTCTCCTGGTGTCAGTCACAGTGTCTCCGCTGCCGGGTGTTCCTCTCCCCAGCGCCTTACTCTCCAGAGTCCACAGCGCAGTCACCGCGTTGGGTGTTCCTCTTCCCAGCGCGGCTACCAATGACTGGCGGCTTAGGACAGTCAGCTGCGGTTCCAGGAGTCAGGACACCGGAGGTGGGGGCGCTGAGCATGCGGGGGAGCTTGTGGGGAAGCAGGCGTGCTGGGCAGGCGGCAGAGTTTGTGGAGCACGGCTCCGGCGCCATGTGAACTTCCAGCGCCCGGAGCACGTGCTCCACCGGCTCCGCCCTCGCTACGCCGCTGACTGCACTGTAATTTCTACCTACTATACTACACTGCACAATGAGGACAAGCATAACAGCTAAAATTTGGCAGCAAGAAGTGTACTGTACTGCACTGTACTTTCTACCTACAATACGGCACTGTACAGCCATGTCAAACCGGAGTGATGAAGAAATCATGGAGTTGCTGCAGATCAGGGGAGAGGAGGAAATCTGTAAGCAAATCACCTTCATAGTCAGTCAGATGCGCTCATTTATCGCCATTATCAATAATATGTTAGCGGCATCTGACTTTATTAAGACCCAACATCAAACATTCCCCAGCCTCCTCCTTTGTATAGACATCCCCCACTCCTTTGTTCAGACCTCAGAGACCAATGAAAAATGACTGCTTTTAACATGGGTGACCCGGGTTGAGTAATATGCACCAGTCCTGCAATAAAACAAGAATAACCCGGGTCAATAATGTGTTATAAACGTCTCTGACCCGTGTTCAAAACCCAGGTCCGACCCTGCTTTTGCGATCTGAATGGGGTATAATTAACCTGATAACAACTGTGGATTTAGCTAACAATTATTAGTGAACAGTAAAGAAAATTAGCATGCAGGGCCTACTGTATCTAATGTGTCTTCTTATAAAGGCATTACCACAGATGAGTGACGGGGTGGACGGATTTCCATAGAGTCATCCACCGCCGGGAAAATCATATGGATTTGTATAAATCGCTCAGAGTGTATGCAGCGCACTGAGCAATATTCAGCCCAGCGATTTCGCCCAGTGTGTGTGTGGATCATTGTATGGTTGCAGCAGAAGACCTGCAGTGGTTAAACACATTTTAATGTTTCCTTTATTAGTAGAACGTTCCTGTGCACCACTTAAACCAATGACTCCTAAGAAAGCTCCAGGTCTGCTTTATATTCTCCTCTCCTGCTCTTCCTAGCAGGCGTCCGCTGCATTACCCAGCCCATTACGCAGCTTTAAACACTCTCTCCAGGAACTGCGGCAGATTCCCTGCCACCGCTCAGCCGTACGTGTATCCGTGGCACATGTGTGTCTATAGCATGACGCAGGACACGTGAGAGAGCAGACTGCAAGGTAGCATTGCCTAACTTACTGCTATTTTATTTATTAATAATCAGCTTTGAAGGGCTGTCCTGCTCGCAGCCCAGAGCAATGGGAGTGAAGGCTCCTTCCATCTGTAATACTTCTCCAGCAGTCACAGTGGCTGGGCTGATTCCCACCCACGGCCGTTTCCAATTATATTGCACTGCGGAGAGAGCCTGACATTTCACCACATGCATTAAGCTTTAGGCCTTAGACGCGTCCTGCAATTTCCCTAACACCAAGGCCCAATCTGATGCAACGTCCGATACAGAACACATGAAGGCGACACTTATTGGGCACCCACGGAGATGACGGGCTTCATGCTCAGCTACCTGGTGCTGTAGGTGTTAGGGATCATTATCATGGCTGAGGGAGTGAGGTGTGTGACATCTCCTGGTACAGAGGCACAGGTCAGCCATGATGAATGAGGGACATTCAGATTGGCTCGCTAGGCAGTGTACATTTACTTAATTCACATTAATGCTACACCACCAACCTGGCGATCGCCTGCTCACCCCCCCCCCCCCCCCACTGCCGCCAGCTCAACCTGATTGGTTTCCGACCATCAAATGATTTCTCTACCCTTCGGTAGCAAAAGTTGATGCCGCCCGCCCCAAGCTGGCACCTACGTTCGCCTGCTCCGGCCCGCTGTCCGCCACCGCCCACCCCCACTGGAGCGAATGGATCAGCGAGTGTAAAACTCTCAGAAGACGTTCGATCCCCGGGTCGGCACATGCACAGACCCCCCCTATCGGAACAAGGCCGATTTCAACCCCCATCTGATCAAAGCTGAATCACTCCCTGTTTCCAGGCGATTGGTCAATGGTAATTACTGTAGGTCAACAATGAATAGGATCGACCACTATTGGTCCACAGGCCACAGGAAAAAGGTCGAAATGGTTTAGGTTGACATTGACGAAAGCTCGACACATTAACAAGGTCGACATGAGTGCATATAATTAGATTATAATAGTGTGTCGACCGCAAAGCGAGGCGCCGTGCCCTAAGCATGGTGCCCATTTTGGCATATTTCGATCATAGACACCTAAAAAATGAAAAAAAAAACACCTAATGTTTACCTTTTTTGCGTCGACCATCTCCATGTCGATCTTCTGCTTCTGTTGACCTTTTGTCAATATCGACATGGACCAAGTGAACCTTTTTCATGTGTCCACCTATTGCCTGGCTTCGGGGGAATTGTCGTGGCAGCGGGCAGCTCTGGCGAAGCGTTCACTAGGCTGTGTAGCAAACAGGTCTGAATTAGCCCTTCAGTGTACTCACATCACGCACATACTGTGGGGTTACTCAGATAGTCAGTTATTGGAGCACCTGCGACCATTGCTGCATGTTCCTGCGCAGTTGCGTCTGCATTGTGAGCATTGTCGGTATTCTGGTTCTTGTATTTTGATCGCTGACATATCACGGTGATTATAGGCCCGATTCAGCCCTGATCTCTTGCCTGCGGATCTTCACAGTTAGCCGCCTCCCTGCCAGCATGAAACCCGCCCCTGTCCGTGGCTGCAAATGCAGCGGCCGCATAGAAAAATACTCAGCGCTGTGATGATCCTGGCAAGTTCAGGGCCGGAACTAACTAGGGATGGCCATCGACCATCGATGATTCGAAATCATCGATGGTTCATGGCCGATGTCGAATATTTTTGCCATCGATGGGGGAGAACCAGATGGTTTCCCTCCATCGATGGAATAGCAAAACTATGTTTTGCTTTTTTATTTTTTTCAAAGTGCCGGGACACGGAGCATAGCTCCGCCCCCCAACACCTGCAAAGCCCCGCCCCCGTGTTTTGATTGGCCCACAGGCAAGTCAATAAAACACAATGGCTGACCATCAATATGTAAAAATATCGATGGTCAGCCATTGCATAGTTTAGTACTATCGATGGCCAGTTGCAGAATTGCCATCGATGGCAACCATCGATGGCAATGGCAACAATGGCCATCCCTAGAACTAACATCAGAAGCCCTCCTTGGATCCGCCTTTCCTTTCCTCGACAGTCCCAGAAAATGATTGATGATTCAGTAACATGAATAAATACATTATATATTTGTCCCCAGCGTTGTCGTGTCTCACTGAAGATCCCCCAAACACAACTGAAAAAATAATTTCATATAGGAACGCGGAGTCTCGGTTAGAACGGATTCGTATGAATATATTTTGGAGACTGTGAAAGTCAACTTAATAATGTCAAGTTTTAAATGAATGTTACATATTAAATGGATGCAGCCTAGAGCTGAGACTTTTTTTTTCGCTACTGTAAAACTAATTAATTATAATTGAACAGAAGTGTTATACTGCTTTCATATATTCATCAAAACATGACAGCAACCGTCTGATTGCTTTGCTGCAGAAGCTGACGCAACGCTGTGAAGTGCGAGATGTGAAATCTCTGAGAAGAAATTTAAATAAAAGTTGATGGATTATGAGAGGAACAAATGTAAGGAAATGTTCTACAGTTCATACAGTAACTGTCATTGTAAAATGCACCGCGGAAAGTTGCAGTCTTTCTGAACGTCACTGATGTCGGGCCTAATTCTGATTAATACGGAACGGGGTGAATGCCGCCCGTTCCGATGTTTAGGGGTCTGTGCATGCGCTTATTTGCGCATGTGCACGGCGAATTACACACTTGCCTGCCTGTTCATTGTGGGAGGGGATGTAGGACCGGCGGCGGGAATGGGGCTCGCCCATATGGACTACCAGCATTGAGTAGAGTTTGAATGGTTTTTGTATTTATGTGGATTTTATCCCAAACTCAAAAACATACTGATAGCAGTGTGTTTGTAAGTTAGGGACTTTGACTGTAGGCTTCAATGAGGCAGGAACCAAACACACTGTCAGACGGCAACTTGGCCGCCGCCTCGCTGCTGCTTCTGGTGGTGGCACGATCGGAGTGCCAGGGACAGAGGTGAGTGGTGGCCATCTTCTTCCGGATTCCAGTCCTGCTGGCCAGAGGCATCGGTAGCATTGCTAAGCAATGCCCCGAGCTTCCAGGAAGTGAAGGAAGCCGGGTGTGCAGGTGATGGAGGGGATGGGCTGGTGTATGCTCTGCAGTGAGCATACACCAGTTATAGCCCTCAGCAGCATCTTGTCACTTGGCTTCACTGTTCCAGTGTGTTCCTGGTTTTAGCTTGGAGTTGCTTCCAGCTTCTATGGTTTCAGCCTCAGTGTCTCCCTGGCCATGTCTGCTGCATCATCTCCAGATAAGTCAGGGGACATTATCCTGCAAGTTTTGTCTTTATATTCATATTTTTCCAACCTCTATATTGTTGCAGTTACCAGCACAGGAGAATTAGCTTCTCCCCAGGGTTAGGAGTAGTCTGTCCCTGTGCTTGTAATAGGTGTCGTTTGGTATTTCTGTGCATTGTTGCACTTTCAGCTTTTGGGTTTAACATTTACTCCCAGGTAACAGCTGTGCATTGTTGCACCCTTTGGTCTTATCCTTGCGTATAGGTAGACTGGGTGTGCCCGTATCACCTCCCAATCTTGCAGCATCTCAAACTCCTGTAAGCAGCCTTGTCCTTACTAAGACCTGGCGGCACCGGACTGGTGCCAGACCTAATTCAACCCCACAAATGTGGCTGTTGTAGGTGAAGCTTTAGCCTGCAAGAGGCAATCAGGACCTTTGAACTGTTGCAACCATGTCTGCACACTTGGTCTTCCCTAACACACACAACATCTGTAACAAAGGAAATACCAAAATAAGTACTGGATTTCCAGTCTTCTAGAAATATCTGCTTTGGCCTATATATAATAATAAATAGATAATAATAAATGTGTTAAGTGTATCACTCCTTATAGGACATTATTGGTAAAACCACCAAATTATAAAAGGGTAAGGGGAACCTTCACCTAGAATGGGGACAGGCTTTCCTTCATTTGGAGTAGGAATGTAGATTGGAGGGCTAACCATCAGCACCAATGATGGTGTCATTGGTGGTTAACTGTAATGGTATGAAACTATTGTAATAAAATTTGTCAACTGCAACAAGGAGAAAGGAAAATATTACAATGGGAGGGTGGAGAACCATTGGTTTTAGGATATGGGGTAGGTTTAAAATACTGCAATCCGTTGGGATTCTAACCACCAGGACACGCCCACAGAGTGATGGGACGGAAAGTCCTTGTGAAGCCATGCCCCTTTCTGGGGCCCATGCATCTGATATGGGGAGGAGGTGGAGTCGTAATTCAGAGAATGTCCACTTTTCACAGAGGATAGAAATGGTCTTCCTGTTTCAGAGGTGGGTCAGGATTGGCCAGCTACATAGTATCGTGTACTCTGAATTCCGAATGTGATACCGAAGATGGAGATATGAAAGAGATAAAGTGGAGAGAGATAAAGGGCCTTATTCTGATCGGAGCGGCCAAACGTGCGTACGTTCACAATTACCGCACGCTAGCCGTACGCGGCCGTTAGGGTTAAGCCCACCCACAAATCAGCCGCTTGCGTACGGGCAGAAATAACGTAGAAGGGGAGTGGTGTACAAATGAGCGTACAGCAACGTACGCGGCCGGCCCAGCCCTTACACTCCGACAACTGGCGTACGACTGAGCGTACGGCGCCGTCTACGGCCGTCTTTCCTCCGTCTCCCCACCGCCTTCTTGCGGCGATCTGAGCTTACGCCAGCTTGCACGGACGGGTCCCTATTGTTTTCAATGGAAAACTCAGCTTATGTCACCGCTCGTGAGAGTGAGCGTACGTCCGTGCACGCTGGCATACCCTTCACATATATGGACCTGCAAATCTTGCCTCTCAACTACTAATCTGACAATTGATTAATTAATCTATTTGTTATTCACTTATTGTTTTCTATTAACTCAATTGTCTACCTTAATAAAGACCTAATAAAACTACATTTTAAACCACATTACATGTATATTTGTTATGTTCTAATGTGGCATTTTAATCACTATCTATGTGTCCCCATATTGCTGTTACTTTTAAATCAAGTTATGTTGGTGTTTCTGTATATGTACTAAATTATGTCCATAATTAGTTTGTCCAAAATGTGTAACATGTATACCTACCCTGATGTTATGTGTGATGTTTTAATCGAAAAACATTAAACATTCATGCATTTTCACTATGTGTTATTTTACTCAAAAACACACACATTTACACATCAATCATTACCCCTCACCTCAAATTACTAATATAACTTACATTACACATCTGTATGTACCTACCCTTACAAGCCCTCTAACATATTTATTATTAAAAACACAGGCAATTTATAATACAATATAAACTTTTATTTATTACAAACATAATAAGGGGGGGGGGGGGATAAAAAAAAATTAAATGCGGGCCTCCAGTAGGCCAAAAAGAAGTTGAAAATAAAAAAGGGTCAGGAAGATCTCCCGAATAAGGGCTGCCACCTCCTCCTGCTGCTGTTCAGTGTCTGTAGTGAAGGGATAAAAAAAAAATTTAATATATAACATAAACAAATGTTTGTTGTATTTGTACATAATAAAAAGTTGTGAGTTATGTGTGAAGGCCACATACATTTTTAAACTACATTGAAGATGGGTCTGCTGTAAACACAGTACTAAAAAAAAATATGTTAACACACACATACTGTACATAGTAAATAACATTAATTCAATTACTCCTTCATCAATGAATGTATGCTGTATCCCAATTGGTACTTTGTTTTTGGGGGACTGTCCTCTAACCTCACAATTAGCCTGTGCTATTTAAGGGTTATGACATTGTTGTGGCTTAAGCACTCCTTACTATTTTAAATTTAGGACATTGCTGTACAAATTATAGGCCTACAGCTATGTTTGTAAAGCATGCATCCGCATGGCCTCACACACTATTACCAAAACAATCTCTACATTTAAGTTGCACCAGTGGCAGATTAAGCCTTTGGGGGGCCCGGGGTACTTTAGAGCGGGGGGCCCCCTTGCACTTGTCATTACTGGCCGCACACTGCATGGCCGAATATTATACTGTCAAAACATAGAGTAAAGGCAGAATAAACTTGGTCAATGGTTACCTGCAGGGGATATATATATATATATATATATATATATATATATATATATATATACAAAACACAGATGGATCTGCGCAAAGCAATACTTATGAGTCAGAGAAACCCGTCTTCTGTTTGTAGTGCTGCTCACTCTTAGGAGGCTTTGTCACGGCCTCAATAGAGAACATGTAACAAGAGAAAAAAGAGGAGCGCGCAGGTGAGCAGGATTGAACAGCGTTTACTGAGAAAAAGAGTGCAGGCTCACATACATTAAGGAAAGCAGCAGTCAGCATGAATGGTAATCACCGTCAGCACACCAGTACATCGCACGGACACCGGAGGACATCCAGAGGACCGGCAGAATGGAAATCAGGACAGCGGCGGCGGCGTTCTCCAAACACGGACTCAAGACGGACAGGTTACTCTGCAATCAAGATCTGATACGTCGGGTGACCACGCCCCAACGCGTTTCGTCACTGATGACTTCGTCAGGAGGCGTGTCTGAGGTAAGTATGGCAGGGTTTATATAGCCGGCTCAATCAGTAAAATAGTAAACAGCTAATGCCAATCAAGTACAAGCAAATGTTACAGAGAGACAGCATAAAGTGCATTTATTTTAACAGAGTCCAAACGGCAGCAAAAACAAATATATACGCCCCGATTGGAATTACAAACAATCAGTAAAAATCACAATGTTTAATAATTTACAGAATATAAAAAATACAAAATATACAATGTACAAAAATAGATACAAAAATACATAATGCAATACTAATAATAATTATTATAAAAACAAAGAATATATATGTGTATAAAAAATTTCACACACACATAGAATATATCGCTAAAAAGTTTAAAAATATGTATATAAATGACTATATGATTTTACACTCATTTGATAGAGTAGAAGAAAAATTGGGTGGAGAAAAAATAGATAAAAAACAGTATTAGTATAATCAGATAATGTTGGAAATCACAACATATTAAATAGCAGCAAGAATTAGCGCAAGACACAATATGATATATAGAGATATAAATAAAAAACAGCAACAGACATAAAGTCGATACGTGAAACTATAATATAACAGCAAAAATTAATGAGGGAAGTGTACATTGAACTGCACGGACCAAGTGTCAAGACCTCAGCACTATAGGCACCATGAAGGGGCCGCAACCCAACAACAACATGGAGCCAGTGCGAAAGTCATGCACACACAGGCCCAGATGTATCAAGCTTCAAAAAGTGATAAAATGGAGAGTCATAAACAGCCAGCCAATCAGCTCCTTACTGTCATGTCACAGGCTGGGTTTGAAAAATGACAGGTAGGAGCCGATTGGCTGGTTGTTTATCACTCTCCCCTTTATCACTTTTTGAAGCTTGATACATCTGGCCCATAGTCACTTAGTGCAGAAACGGCACAATGTCAACCCCCTCATTTAGACCCATAGGCGACATAGTATTTAAGGTATATATCCAGAAGGTCTCCCTTTTACTAAGTTTAGTTAGAATGTCACCACCTCTTTCATCTAGACTAATATGTTCTAATGCCTTAAAGGAGAAGTGCTGAAGATCAGAGGAACAGCATGAAGCAAAGTGTCTCGGGACACTATGTGTAAGCAATTTATTGGTAATGCTCCTAGTGTGTTCTAACACACGCAATTTTAGGACCCTTTTAGTCTTGCCTATATATTTCTTACCACACCTACACATAAGCATGTAAATAACATGTGTAGTGAGGCAAGACATCCTACTCTTAACCTTCCAAGATTTGGTGTGTTCAGCATTCCAAAAAATAGATCTCTCCTTATCCGCGAATTTACACACCTTGCATTTATTACACGGGAAGAAACCGTTCATAGTTTTCAACCAGCCTTCCTTATGATCGTCAACACTTCTCAGCATACTCGGAGCCAGTGAATTTTTCAAAGAGGAGGCTCTCTTAAAGATGACCTGTGGTCTTGCAGGTAATAGTGGTTTCAAAATAGGGTCTAATAAAAGCACATCCCAATGTTGGTTAAGGATTTGTCGGATTTTATTACTGTCACGATTAAATTTAGTGACAAAAGGAACCAAAGTCCCTTGGTCACGTGATTTTTCCTTATATTTAAGTAAATCCTTTCTATCACGTTTAAGTGCTTTTTCTTTGCAACTACGGACCAATTCAGGAGGATATTCTTTTTCACAAAACCTTTTGCTATATATATCAGCCTGTTCTTCAAACTTAGTTATATTAGCGCAATTTCTGCGCACACGTATGAATTGGGAATATGGTATATTATTAATCCATTTCTTAAGGTGGCAGCTGTTGTAATGGACATAGCTGTTGCTGTCAACTCGCTTTATATATGTACTGGTCTCTATACTTTTATTTTCTTCAGACCACTCTGTGGTATCAAGCAACAGATCCAAAAACTCGATCTTATCCTTGTCTGTTTTAGAAGTAAATTTGAGATTATAACAATTAATGTTAATTTCTCTAATAAATTCATTAAAGAGATTTTCGTCACCATCCCAGACGATGATGATATCATCTATATAACGATTGTATCTAATGATGTTTTTTTTATAAATATGATTGATTTCAGGATTACACTCCTCCCACTGACCTAAATATAAGTTAGCGAGGCTGGGAGCATACGGAGTCCCCATTGCAACCCCGCATAACTGGACATAGTATTCACCTTGGAAAACAAATGTATTATTACTCATAACAAGTTTAATACTATCTAGTATAAATTCACGAAAAACATCACTAAGGGAAATATCGCTATCAAGATAGTATTTAATCGCCTGGAGGCCCCCCTCATGGGGAATAGAGGTATAGAGCGCCTCCACATCTATAGTACACCACCTATAGGTGTGTTTCCACTCAAGACCCTCAAGCATCATTAGGATCTGGGTGGAATCCTTGGTATAAGAACTGAGTTTGACCACATATTTCTGTATATGCAGATCAATAAATTCTGACAAACAAGAGGTGGCAGATTTAATCCCAGCAACAATGGGACGCCCGGGGGGTTTGACAAGTCTTTTATGTATTTTTGGCATGTAATAAAACAATGCCATAGGCGGATTTTCATTTATAATGTATTTAGATTCACTAACAGTGATACAACCATTATCAATACCAACTTTCATAAGAGATTTAATTTTATCAATGACAAGGGGAGTGGGATCAGCCTCCAACCTGCGATAGGTGATATGATCGTTAAGGAGCCTATAGGCTTCCTCAAGATAGTCATCGCGGTTAAGGATAACTATCCCACCCCCCTTGTCAGCCGATTTAATCACGATGTTATGGTTTTCCTCTATATATATATATAGACAGGGGGTTGGCGGCACTCGGAATAATAATAGACACCATATATATATATATATATATATATATACACACACCACATGAAAAGCCTGTGTTTGTCCCTCTGCCCCTTACTCTGGAGGAGACCTCACAGTCCTAGTGCTGCCTCTGATTAAAAACCCTCCTATGACTAAGCTGCTGCTGCTGTTCTCCATGGACCTGAGAAGTATGTAATGAGCTCCACCAATCAGAGCTCAGCACAAACTTCTCAGCCTCTGTCCTCTGGTGCAAAGTGTCATGGGACTTAGTCAACTCCCAGAAATGCACTGCACACTTGTGCAATCAGTGTGCCTTGCCTCCCGATGCTCAGCACCATAAATCATTGTCACATTGGCAGATAGGTGAAGCTGCAGCACTACCCCACCCATGCACAAAACATTTAGCAAAAAAAAAAAAACATAACTTAAACATTGTCTTTTTAAAAAAAAAAAATGACAACCACAGGGGGCCCCTAGCTAGAGGGGGTCCCAGGGGCACTGACCCCTTGCGCCTCCATTATAATCTGGCCCTGTGTTGCACATCATGCTGGGAACTGGAGTTACCCAACACCTGGAGCCACATAACTACCACACCACTAATGTCGGATATCTCATTGGATGTACTGTTATGTCAATTATTCAAGGGGTGAGGCATGGCCACACTCAAAAAAACCACCAAGGGGACCCTTGTTCCTGGAGAAGGACAGGACACACCTCATGGTCGCCCTGCAGTGATATGTTGCAACTAATGTTGATGTTGGATACACATATGTGGTTGTTGTGATTGTTTATGTGTAGAAATGTGTAGGTCAACATTAGACACATTATTTACTTACGGCTACTTGAGCCATCCTGGGCGCCGCTGGTTGGCTGTGGAGTGGTTGGGGAAGGCAGGAGCAAGGAGGATGGTCCTGGTCTTTGGCCCGAGGTACTGGGTGTTACTGGGGAGTGGAGAGGTTTGGGGGTGGGTGGTGGAGAGGTGTAGGGGGGTTGGAAATGGGGTGGGGAGGGGGGGGGTGGGGGTTGTGGAGGGGGTGTGGGTTGTGGAGGGGGGGGGGGGGTTGTGGAGGGGGTGGGGGTTGTGGAGGGGGTGGGGGTCGTGGATGGGGTGGGGGTTGTGGAGGGGGTGGGGGATGGGGAAATTGTGTGGGTGAAAACTGCACCCTGGGTCTCCTCTTCTTCCTCCTCCTCTTCTTCCTCCTCCTCTTCTTCCTCCTCCTCCTCTTCCTCCTCCTCCTCTTCCTCCTCCTCTTTCTTCTCCTCCTCCTCCTCCTCCTCTTCCTCCTCCTCCTCTTCCTCTTCCTCTTCTTCCTCCTCCTCTTCCTCCTCCTCCTCGGCTGCCTGGTCCCGGGCTGCCTGGTCCCGGGCTGCCTGCTCCCGGGCTTCAATGCGTGCCCTTGCCCGTGCTGAAATGTTCATGTTGATGGCATAGAAATCGAAGATTGGGTTTCATAAAAAAGGGGGAAAGAAAAATTCACATTAGTCATGCTCATAACCTTCAAAATTATCATTGCTGTGAAATTTCAGACATTTATCATGCAAACTATTTGATATCCTACACCCAAAAACTGATCAACTACTTAAACCCCCCCTATACACCCCCATATACACCCCCTATACACCCCATATACACCCATATACACCCCCTATACACCCATATACACCCCCTATACACCCATATACACCCCCATATACACCCATATACACCCCCATATACACCCCCTATACACCCCATATACACCCCCTATACACCCATATACACCCCATATACACCCCATATACACCCCCTATACACCCCATATACACCCCCTATACACCCCCTATACACCCCATATACACCCCCATACTCAGGAACATATTTATAAAAAGTACACCAAACATTGCTAAAAAACGCTGACATACTAGTAATCAAAACTTACATCGGGCAATATGGCGGCGAAGGCTGCTGAGTAGAACCGGCTGCCGCCGGCGCAGGTCGGACCAGCGCCGCTCAACCTGGCCCAGGCTTCTGCGGACGCCGGTTGTGGAAAATATCAGGCGGCGGGCAGCATTATACGCCCGCCGCTTGTCCGCATTAGATACATATGGGCCCCTGGGCCCCAGGTGACGATCCATCACTTCCACCAGGGCCAAAAGCTCAGATGTAGAAAAGGGCCTGGCTCTTGTAGAAGTCATATTGGCAATGGCGCAGTTATTAATTGCAGGTACATATATCACTTTTGGTGCTTGCTGATTGGTCGAAAAATTTGTTTGTTTGGTATTAACTTTATTAATCCCTCTTATATTAACAAACTGGATGCGAATAGAAACTTACGCGGACCGTTCCGATATACACACCACAACCAACAGCATGCATTCAATGAAGAGAGAAGTACTGTATTTACAGTGTGCGGAAAATAATACACGCACCCCGTCTACTCCTAACTACGCTGCTTAAAGGGGGCTCAATACACCAATTGCCATGAAGAGAAGTACTGTATATATAGTAAGCGGAAATTAATACACGCAACCGTCTACTTATAACTACGCTGCTTAAACGGGGCACGATACAGCGATATGCATGGGGAGGAGTACTGTATATACAGTAGGCGGAAAATGATACACGCAACCCTCTACTTATAACTACGCTGCCTAAAGGGCCACAATGCAACATGTTGCTGTATGACAATTTCATACACATTACATATGTAAGGAAAGCATTATAACGTGATGTTTTGAAATGTGACTCACAAAGCATACACGAACTCCAACAGATACCAGCTGACAACACTCATCATTGGAATGACAGGTGCACACATTTCACGATGTAGCCCACAATGCTCCACAACCTGTGTAGATACATATACGGGTGATTGATCAGGTGCATTGAGACCTGCGTAATTTAAGCGGCAATTATCGGCGGGAAATATCGGCGTAAATTTGCATCTACCTTGCGGGGAAAAATATACGCCCCCTTGTTCGTGGCGGGAGATTAACATATAAATATTCAGTCAGATGCAGCCCACAATTGCTGCAAACATGTCTGACTCTGACGATTCAGCAGCAGAGGACGCTCTGCAGAGAGCACAAGCCGAATCCATGCTTCAAGCATTACAGAAGAGGGAAGAGGAGCGGAGAAGGAGGGCCCAAGAGAGGAGTCGCCTGCAAGATCAAGCGGGCCCCTCAGTAACAGGCCCTGGTGAACCTCCACCAGCTCCACAAGGGCCAAGCAGCCAGCCAGAACAAGAGGTTGCATCTCTCCAAACAGGTGTGACCCAGCAGGTGCATGGTGAGAGAGCTGGGGCCACCAGAAAACGTGCTGCAACATCTAGGGTGATGACTGAGCAGGATACCACCACCAGAAGGAGAAACCTTGCATTTGTAGAGGCCGAAATGCGAATTCTCGTGCCCAGGGCACGCGAATGGATTGAATTGGCAACCAGGAAGCCAGGTGCCAGTGCAAGGAGAAACCTTTGGGACAAGATCACAGAGGAAGTGAACCAGGTGTCACCAGTGGTCAGAACTTGGGACGCGGTGAAGAAAAGGTTAGTGTGTTTGTCAGGGCAATTTGTTCAGCAGTCTCCAGCAGGAACTGAGGCCCTTATTCTAGTTCACTCTTTCTGGCCAAATATTTCTTAGATGGACAAAACCATGTGCACTGCAGGTGAGGCAGGTGTTACTTGTGCAGAGATAATCAGATTTGGGTGGGGTTTTACACCTGCCTCACCTGCAGTGCACATGGTTTTGTCCATCAAAGAAATATTTGGCCACACATGGCACAAAAGATCACCCACACTAGGAAATGTCACGTAGCTAGGGGTACCACCTAGTCCCTTTAATTCCGGACACATATTAATTACACAGGTTCTGTGGCTGGCTGACTTCAAGACTCCACTTCACCTAATTTTAAACTGCCACAGAACCTGTGTAAGTAACATGTGTCCAGAATTAAAGGGACTAGGTGGTAACCCTACACGTAGCACAGTGGTGCACATATCTCATGGTGATATTTGTATTTTTAAACTTGTAGGTGGACTGACTTCAAAAGTGCCCTGAAGAGGAAGATGACTGACCGGTACAACCACAGCATGTCCACCGGGAGCGGTCCTATGCCTGACCATTTGGAGTTTACCCCCCTGGAGCTGGACTCCTGTGACGTCATCGATGTGGGGGAGATCAGGGGGATCTCCAATATGGACAGTGAGCTCCCGGTGGAGGTCTTTGCTGCTGCTTTTGATGGTAAGTCACAGTAATGCATTGTATTTAGAAAGATATTTTTTATTGCGTATGTGATGGTGACATTGTTTTCAATTCTTATCCTAGCAGAAGCAGAAAGTCAGGATGTACCGGCAGCATCGGCCTCTGCAGAGCCACAGGTGGAGCAGGTGGTCCAGCCTCCACCAAGACGTCGCCCCCAGCCCCAGCCTCAGGAGACATTGAGTGAGAGCCTGTTGGTGACGCTGGACAGGATCGAGCAGCAAGGGGTGGATGCTGCGATCCGTCAGCAGCAGGTGGCGGATTTTCTGGCTGAGTGGAAGGCCACAAACCAGCTGCAGGTTGAGGCGTTGAACCGCATTAATGAAACTCTGGCGGCTGGCATGCTAAGCATTGGCCAACACCTCAGCCGCCAGAATGAACTTATTGCGGAGCAGCTGTCCACCGCCAGGTCCCTAAGGGACAATCCCCCATCTGCTGCCCCACCCCAAGCTGCTCCCCAACCTTCCACCTCGGCTGACCCTCCTGTGGCGACTAGGGGAAGACGCCGAAAGCCAGCTGACCCAAAGGCCCCTGTCCCCAAGGCCCCATCTAAAAGGGGCAAAAAAGGGCCCAAATGAGACCTGGGTCACTTCCTCTGTGGTTGGAGGCCAAAGGTTTAAATTGCACTGGACATCCGCTTCCTGAGTTGCCCATCGATCCATTTGCGTGCCATGGGCATGAAAGTTCGTATTTTGACCTCTACAAATGCAGGGTTTTTTTTTTGGTGGTGTGTATCTTGCTTAGTAGTCACCCTGGTTGTTGCAGTACGTATTCTGGTGTCCCCATTTCTTTCACCATTGCATTTGCAGGGTAACACATGTTTGGAGATATGCAACCTCTTGTTCTGGCTGTTTTATTATTTGTGTGTCTATTTTATTTGTTTTTTTTTTTGATTTCTCACATTAAAGTGTCAAGCTGTGATGCTGAACAGCAAATAAATTTATTTGACAAATTAAATCTAAATTGTGGTATGTGTCATTTCTTGTGTGAAACAAATACTAGATTTATGTGTACTTACTGACCAGGGTATTTTTGAACATTTGTTGAAGTGTGGTGGAAGTTTCCCATGTGTAACCCTCTCCATGGCCATTTCCATGTTCCTATCCAACTTTTCCCTGCTAATTAGTTTGTGTCAGCACATGTGCAGAGCAACTTAATAGGTGAGAAAGCAGTTTGTGTGCAGGTGAGGTAGCTCCTACAGTAGTAGGTAAAAGCAGGTCCAGAACAATGCTTTCCTCATGGAGTGGGTGAGGCAGACAAACAAGGGTGAAAAGGTACATTTGTGTAGGAATTCATATGTGTCCTCCCTAAAAAAAGATGTGTGAATGGGCCAAACATGATAAATTAGCTTGTGAACAAACATGCATAACTTTTAAAATATATATGATTTGACAGTGTCATAAGCAGATGTAGGAATCCTTTGTTAGAGAGATGAGAGTGCAATAATGTGATTGGTGGCATCTTACATCCAGAGTGTAGTGAAATCCAAATCATAGCAGATGAGATAGTGGTACAGGTCATAATTTGGGGTACTATACAAAGATTGTGTTGAAAATAGTGGTCATGTGCTTCAAACATTGCAGAAACATCGTTTGTAGGTGTTAGATGTGGTTTATGTTATTGTATCCTAAATACAAAACCTATGTTAGTATTAGAGTGAACACGTTGACACATGTCGACTTGTGTAGATTGAGTGTGCTACTGCGTAAAGTCTATGAAAGCAGGTAGTGAATGTGTCTGTTTATCAAATACCTACCTTAGCGTATAAAAAGATTCTTACCTTAAATTAAACAAACCTTTAAATGTGGAGAAGTATAGAAACATAAGCTTCCAATGTGTTTGCGTGCTGCATGTGTGGCTTGCAGGCAGTGAAATCATGGTTTGGAGTTAATAGACTGCAGCATTGCTTATTACATTCAGGTGTATGTGTTTAAGTACTAATCAGCGTTAATTAGCCAACTCAGGCGCACGCTGGCAAGCGGTATCTGTAGGAGTGGTTTTAGCTGGCGGTTGGCGGCCGCCTGTTTGGTGTCCGAAACGAACGGTGCCTTAGTCGATCGTGCGGTAGTAGCACCGCTCATTTCTGGTGCACGCCCCCGTGTACGCCCATATTTACGCCCATTTTCCCTCATTATTTCGGCCGCTCCCATCAACACGCCCCTATGCCGCCCCATTACCCGTACGCTCGCGTACAGGTTTTTTCGCACGTTGAGACAACGGCCGTAAGCGTTGTGGAGTGTTCGCGCCGGCGCATTAGCGTATTTGCACATGCGCAGATCGTGAAAAACCCCGGGACGTACGCGTACGGCCCGGACGCTCCAAGCAGAATAAGGCCCAAAGTTCCAATCAACCAGCTTCGAAGGGATGCAGTTAAAATACCGGAGAACGAGATCTTACCTTCTTAGCCTCTGTCGGCGTTGCCAGCTTTCCGGATGCCGGCGTCAGCATCTCACCTGCCGGCATCCTGACCATCAAGAAATAAAACTGATTTTGCTCCTAACTGTCATGTTACAGGCTGTATTTGGAAAATGACAGGTCGGAGCTGACTTTATATTTGTACACTTTACCAAGGCTTAGTACATAGAACCATTTGAGAGAGATAAAGTGGGGAAGTTGCCAAGAGTACCCAGCATCAGCTTTTAACTGTCATTTTATAGACTCTTTTAGATAAAAGACAGTTACAGTAGAAGCTGAAGGGTTGCTATGGGAAACTTCTCCAGTGTATATCTTTCTCCCCCTATAGAAGCAATAATGGTTAATAATAAATGTCACCTTTTAGTTACCATTCATATGACTGTTAGTGCACCTTCCATGGGAATCTGCTAAATACTACCAGAAAATCTATATATAAGTTATTGCACAGTATTGACTCCTCGGGGTAAATATCCTCTGTTATATGGGCTAGAGAATAAATATGATAGAAGGGTTAAGTAGTCAATGAAATAATATTACCCCTTATAAATATAAACGCTCCACTACCCTGTAAGGAAGCACTTGGCACACACTGCAGCTAATACATTCAAATAATAATTCTGATTTATTACCGAGACAGGTTAGATGTTAATTAAAACAAATCCCTGACTCCAGGTATACAACTAATGCTAACATTTTTCATTATTATTATTGATCCATTATTGCGGGCATTGGAATTACATCTTTATATATTGAGATGGGACATAAGGGGCTTTATCTACTAAGGTGGGAGTCCTATTGAAGATGGGATGTTACTATGACTAATGGTGCTGAGCATCGGGAGCTGAGGCACACTGACTGCACAAGTGTGCAGTGCATTACTGGGAGTTGACTAAGTCCCATGAGACTTTGCACAAGAGGTCAGAGGATGAGAGGCTTGTGCTGAGCTCTGATTGGTAAAGCTCAGCACTTACTTCTCAGACCCATGGAGGACAGCAACAGCAGCCTCGATATGGGAGGGTTTTTAATCAGAGCCAGTGTTGAGCTTGTGAGGTCTCTTACAGAGTAAGGTACAAAGGGACAAACACAGGCTGGTACTTGTGTACTTTCACGGCTCCCATCACATGCCATCGCATGCCATATGTAGTGGCATGCGATGGCATGCGATGGGATGCGATTTTTGCAGTTTTAAGCATTTTAAAATTGCATGCGATCGCATGCGATTTTTAACAGAAATGCATCCAAATGCATTGAAATTAGTATCAAACATGTTCAATGGCCCCCAAATTTAATTTTTCAGGCTGTACCACCCCCACTATCAACGCAAACCCGAAGCGTGGTGAGCGCTGCGAGCCTGCGAGGGGCGGCGGTACGCGTCCTACGACCTTTTCATACCCCCACTATCCACGTCGGCGTGGAGTTGAGAATATAAAGTGTGTCGAGCGCAGCGAGCCACCGAGCCCGAAGCGTGGGGAGCGCAGCGAGCCCCGCGAGGGGACGCGGACACCTGTGAAGCCCGCGAGGGGACGCGGACACCTGTGAAGCCCGCGAGGGGACGCGGATACCTGTGAAGGTATCCGTGTCCCCTAGCGGGGCTTGCTGCGCTCGCCACGCTTCAGGCTCGGTGGCTTGCTGCGCTCGCCACACTTTCTATTCTCAACTCCACGCCGACGTGGATAGTGGGGGTATGAAAAGGTCATAGGACGCGTACCGCCGCCCCTCGCGGGCTCGCTGCGCTCGCCACGCTTCAGGTTCGCGTTGATAGTGAGGGTGGTACAGCCTCAAAAATGACATTTGGGGGCCATTGAACATGTTTGATACTAATTTCAATGCATTTGAAAGCATTTCTGTTAAAAATCGCATGCGATCGAATCGCATGAGATCGCATTGCATGCAATTTTTTGCTATGCGATGGACATCGTGGGAGCCGTGATTGTACACAAGTACCCACAGGCTTTTCATTCGGTGTATAAATATACCCCCCTCCCCCCCCGCAGTTACCCATTGATCATTGATCCTTTAACCTGAGCCTGTTATTGGCACTTCCCCATTAGAGCTTTTATGTTATCAGCCTGTGTATCTAGATCTCACAAGACATCTGATACCAGCAGGTTTGTATGTACTCTTCCATGTCATGTTTCCTATTATTTCTGACCACCTCCAGTTGTAGACCACATATATTATGGGTTAAACTCTCTGATAACACAGATGCACTGAGTAGCACACTAGCATGGAGTTTACATGTACTCTCTTAGCGCAATGTTCCTACCTTTGCTTTATAACATGTCCTTGCATTTGAACTTGCCTCCTAGTTTATTTGTACTAGTCAGTGACATTATACATATGTATGATCTACATACATGCTGCTAATATTGCCACTTGCTTTTATCTGCTATTTTAGTGACTCTGTGGACTGTAAGTTTATACGGCTTTTTCTCTGAGTTTTGACAGTGTAATATTCTCCCATGCAGTTTGTGGCTGGTAATGATGAGAGGTGTCTAAAGTGACCTGGGCCACCCCGAAGGCTTAATCCGGCCCAGGGTTGCCCCTTACTATGTTAGATACACTGAAGTGCTACATACATGTTCAAAAACCGCACAGCAGAGCAACGCAAAATACCCAATTACTGTTCATTACCATATATAACTGTCGCGATAGGCTCCAACGATCAGTCTCCTTTAAAATCTGTAGGTTACAATGGCCGCAACCTGGCACCTCATCTGAAAAGTTTGGAGCTTGGCAAGTTTCCTCAGAAAAACAATAGCCTACAATAATAAATACGCCCCTAAATGCCATTAGCAGACAGGTCGGGAAGTTTAATGAACATTTTCTTGAGGAACAGGGAAAAACATAATGGTTGTTTACAAGGCTATGAACAGGTCACCCCGCGAGTACTGTACGGAGTCTTAATTTGCAGACAAGTCTGGATGACACCCACTTCTGCAGTCACCTTCTCTGTCTACAAATGACGGAATGCATATCTCCGAGATTAATATTTAGCAGACGGAACCGATAATTCACATTTTGACACGATTTAATTAAAAATTGATTTCTAGTTGATCTCCCGCCAAATCTGACTAAGCTTATTGAAGAGTTGTCTATTGATGACCAAAGAGTCGCGACGGCTGAAATCTACTGAGTAGCGGGATACAGATAAATGAAATCCACTTTGTTTGTGAAGATGCAGACGCTGTCACCTGTCACTGTCACTGTCACAAACACCCCAGCAGGCACGTCTAAGTATCACATAAATGTGCGCTAAACCCGGGTGACTCTTCATAATTACTGCAATTACTCTCCTCACGGTGCACATTGTAGGACGCGGTATCTAATCAAAGCTGCGAAAACTACCTGAGGGTCTATTGAACTATTAACCCTGATAGAGAAGAATTTTACGTTTCAATCACCAAATTTTCTGATTAAAAGGCCAGGGCACAGACAGTCACACATTCACCCAGCATGGTAACACTGTCAGACTGTCAATATTTAAGTTTCGGGTTAAGCAATGGTTAGTGTTATTTAGCGAAGTACTTGGGTAACAGCGATGTGATGGCAAAATAATGAGGTGATCACAAAATGTTACTGTACTGGGGCCACATGCTGCCGCTGAGATTACTCACAAAGCAACAACTCAACCTGAATTAGGGCCCTAGTTACATAGGTTTAGCATTCGTGAGTCTGATAACCTAGGCAGGCTGTGGTCGATTAGAAATGCACTGAGTAAAAGGCTTAATGGAAATAACAAGCTATACGGATGTTGGAGCAGAAGGGATCATAGATGATATAATGTTTCTAGCTGTACTGTAGTCCAACTGACTATTCTGCATGTGCTGCGTTCTACAGGGCCCGGAGCATGCTGTGGACTGTCATAGCACCAGATAGATTCAGAGGTGATCTCTCTGCTGTCTGCACCAGTTGTCCAGGGGACGAGGAATCAGTGCGCTGTGTCAGACGAAGCCCTACTCCCAGAGTGCAGGCTTCTTTGCCTCCGAATGCCGGCAGCAAATTAAAATGTGGCACAGCTGGTGAGCCAATCAGAGCTTGCATACTGTTAGCCAATCAGAGCGGCTGCCGGTGGTATGCGAGCTCTGATTGGCTGCCAGTGTCTAGAGGTGAAGAAGCCTCTGTGACTCTGCAGGGCTTTGTTCAGCGCACTGAGAGTGCAGGCAGTACAGCGGAGGCAGTGGCGGGGACGGCAGTGGAAGTGATTGGCTTGGGCCCTTTACTCTCTCTCAGAGAGGCCTGGACCCGGGACAGCTGTACCTACAGCAGCCCCCTAATGGCAGCCCTGCCCTGTCCACTGAAGGTGTTGGCAGAGCTCCCAGGACAGTGGTGCAACAGTGGCCGTTCAGTGGAAGTGCAGCAGTCACACATGACTCCATCTTTGAACCACACAGGTGCAGGTGTTCCTTCAGGACTTGGTGCAGGAGCCTCCAGTGCATCTGGGAGTGACGCTGCTACACACAACATTACACACAAATCATTGAATTCTGTTTTGCTTGCAGGGCCAGTGCAGTGGTCGCCTGTCGTGGATTGCCGCTGACTAGCTGGGGGGCAGCTGCCAGCCGCCGATCATAATCCACCGGCGGACTACAGGGGGGGGGGTGCGTGCCCTACGCGGTTGGGACGGGCGGATGACGCCACATGACGGGCGAGAGAAGACCAGACTTACTTTTATCTATGAAGGGAGGAAAAACCACTTTATGGTTTTTCCTCTTTAAAGATTTTTCCTCTGTGCCGGCGCGAGCGGATGTATTAGCATACACATCCACTAGCATCCTATTGCGGGGTTTCGGTCAGCGGGAGGGGGTGCATTTGGCAGGATGGAGTTTACATGCTTGCTAGTCAGCGAATATACTCGTGAGCAGGTCTGAATTACCCCAATAATGCAACATAAACTGCACAACTTATTTGATGTAAAGGCCCATACACATAGATATACTCCAGAGTGACGGCGGTCCTGTGCATCACTATCGTCTGATTAGATATTGAGTGGCGCAGTCATAATCATCGCCCGTGTCCTCACCAGAGAACACCGACCCACATGGATCGCTCAGAACACATTGCGGGGGCATCACGGGTGTGCAGTGATGTGTGCTGAGCGATCTGACCTTAACCACATCGATCAGCTCCCAGCACCCGCTGCCCCGTGTGTACGAGGCTTGTCTCATGCTAGAAAATGTGCTTAGGTTTCATAACATGGATTTTTCATCTTTGTTTAAGTTGGTTGTCTCTGAGCTGCTATGATTAATGATAGCAAACCCGGAGGAAGAAAATAAAGAATAAAAAACATAACACACAGCAATAGCTAAACGTTATTACTACAATTAATTTATTTGCATACTTGTCTACTTTTGAAAACAAGTTTCAGGGAGATTATAGTTGGTAACAGAATTTTGCACAGCGCCCTATTGAGGGGGCGTGTCATGCTCCACCCAAAGGGCATGTCTAGTTCCATATATGGAGAGATTGTGGAAAGAGATTGTGAACGTGGCACCTAGAAGCGTGGGTGTGTACTGCTACATCTAAAGAATCTTTTAAAATGACTTAGATACAAATGTAGATGAGCCCCAAAGCAGTTAGTAAGAGATACTATACTTGGTAAAGTGCTGGGAAATGGTGATGATGATTAAGTGTAAATGTATCTATCTCTCATTCCCCTTTTCCCCAAAAATGTAACGGTGTAATGTGGGCTAGGTGACATGAGGGAGATTGCTAGACTAATGAGGGAGAGAGGGAGATTGCTATTTTGTCAGGGAGTCTCCTGCAGAATGCATGGGGGAGGTAACTATGATATAACAGTGTAATGTGGGCTAGGTGACATGAGGGAGATTGGTAGACTAATGAGGGAGAGAGGGAGATTGCTGCTATGTCAGGGAGTCTCCTGCAGAATATAGGGGTGGGGGGAGGTAACTATGGTGTAACAGTGTAATGTGGGCCAGTTTACATGAGGGGGATTTCTATACTAATGAGGTAGAGAGGGAGATTGCTGCTATGTCAGGGAGTCTCCTGCCAAATGAAGGAGGGGAGGTAACTATTATGTATAGTGTAATGTGGGCTAGGTGACATGAGGGAGACTGATAAACTAATGAGGGAGAGAGGGAGATTGCTGCTATGTCAGGGAGTCTCCTGCAGAATGCAGGAGGGGAGGTAACTATGATGTTACAGTGTAATGTGGGCTAGGGGACATGAGGGAGATTGCTAGACTAATGAGGGAGAGAGGGAGATTGCTGCTATGTCAGGGAGTCTCCTGCAGAATGCAGGAGGAGAGGTAACCATGATGTAACAGTGTAATGGGGCTAGGGGACATGAGGGAGATTGCTAGAATAATGAGGGAGAGAGGGAGATTGCTGCTATGTCAGGGAGTCTCCTGCAGAATACAGGAGGGGAGGTAAATATGATGTAACAGTGTAATGTGGGCTAGGTGTCATGAGGGAGATTGCTAGACTAATGAGGGAGAGAGGGAGATTGCTGCTATGTCAGGGAGACTTCTGCAGAATGCAGGAGGGGAGGTAACTATGATGTAACAGTGTAATGGGGCTAGGTGACATGAGGGAGATTGGTAGACTAATGAGGGAGAGAGGGAGATTGCTGTTATTTCAGGGAGTCTCATGCAGAATGCAGGAGGGGAGGTAACTATGATGTTACAGTGTAATGTGGGCTAGGTGACATGAGGGAGATTGCTAGACTAGTGAGGGAGAGAGGGAGATTGCTGCTATTTCAGGGAGTCTCCTGCAGAATGCAGGAGGGGAGGTAACTATGATGTAACAGTGTAATGTGGGCTAGGTGACATGAGGGAGATTGCTAGACTAATGAGGGAGAGAGGGAGATTGCTGCTTTGTCTTGGAGTCTCCTGCAGAATGCAGGAGGGGAGGTAACTATGATGTAATAGTGTAATGTGGGCTAGGTGACATGAGGGAGATTGCTAGACTAATGAGGGAGAGAGGGAGATTGCTATTTTGTCAGGGAGTCTCCTGCAGAATGCATGGGGGAGGTAACTATGATATAACAGTGTAATGTGGGCTAGGTGACATGAGGGAGATTGGTAGACTAATGAGGGAGAGAGGGAGATTGCTGCTATGTCAGGGAGTCTCCTGCATAATATAGGGGTGGGGGGAGGTAACTATGGTGTAACAGTGTAATGTGGGCCAGTTTACATGAGGGAGATTTCTATACTAATGAGGTAGAGAGGGAGATTGCTGCTATGTCAGGGAGTCTCCTGCCAAATGAAGGAGGGGAGGTAACTATGATGTTACAGTGTAATGTGGGCTAGGTGACATGAGGGAGATTGCTAGACTAGTGAGGGAGAGAGGGAGATTGCTGCTATTTCAGGGAGTCTCCTGCAGAATGCAGGAGGGGAGGTAACTATGATGTAACAGTGTAATGTGGGCTAGGTGACATGAGGGAGATTGCTAGACTAATGAGGGAGAGAGGGAGATTGCTGCTTTGTCTTGGAGTCTCCTGCAGAATGCAGGAGGGGAGGTAACTATGATGTAATAGTGTAATGTGGGCTAGGTGACATGAGGGAGATTGCTAGACTAATGAGGGAGAGAGGGAGATTGCTATTTTGTCAGGGAGTCTCCTGCAGAATGCATGGGGGAGGTAACTATGATATAACAGTGTAATGTGGGCTAGGTGACATGAGGGAGATTGGTAGACTAATGAGGGAGAGAGGGAGATTGCTGCTATGTCAGGGAGTCTCCTTCAGAATATAGGGGTGGGGGGAGGTAACTATGGTGTAACAGTGTAATGTGGGCCAGTTTACATGAGGGAGATTTCTATACTAATGAGGTAGAGAGGGAGATTGCTGCTATGTCAGGGAGTCTCCTGCCAAATGAAGGAGGGGAGGTAACTATTATGTATAGTGTAATGTGGGCTAGGTGACATGAGGGAGATTGCTAGACTAATGAGGGAGAGAGGGAGATTGCTGCTTTGTCTGGGAGTCTCCTGCAGAATGCAGGAGGGGAGGTAACTATGGTGTAACAGTGTAATGTGGGCTAGGTGACATGAGGGAGATTGCTAGACTAATGAGGGAGAGAGGGAGATTGCTGTTATTTCAGGGAGTCTCCTGCAGAATGCAGGAGGGGAGGTAACTATGGTGTAACAGTGTAATGTGGGCTAGGTGACATGAGGGAGATTGCTAAACTAATGAGGGAGAGAGGGAGATTGCTGTTATTTCAGGGAGTCTCCTGCAGAATGCATGGGGGAGGTAACTATGATGTAACAGTGTAATGTGGGCTAGGTGACATGAGGGAGATAGCTAAACTAATGAGGGAGAGAGGGAGATTGCTGTTATTTCAGGGAGTCTCATGCAGAATGCAGGAGGGGAGGTAACTATGGTGTAACAGTGTAATGTGGGCTAGGTGACATGAGGGAGATTGCTAGACTAATGAGGGAGAGAGGGAGATTGCTGTTATTTCAGGGAGTCTCATGCAGAATGCAGGAGGGGAGGTAACTATGATGTTACAGTGTAATGTGGGCTAGGTGACATGAGGGAGATTGCTAGACTAGTGAGGGAGAGAGGGAGATTGCTGCTATTTCAGGGAGTCTCCTGCAGAATGCAGGAGGGGAGGTAACTATGATGTAACAGTGTAATGTGGGCTAGGTGACATGAGGGAGATTGCTAGACTAATGAGGGAGAGAGGGAGATTGCTGCTTTGTCTTGGAGTCTCCTGCAGAATGCAGGAGGGGAGGTAACTGTATCCCGGAGGACTATCACTATACTGTGCGCATGCTTTATGTCCTGTTCCCAGGTGACATTATTCCTCAGGGCTGCAGATAATATGTTCTGCTCCTGTCATTCCCGAACAAACACGGAACCTTCATTACATCGAAACACTTGCAATGTAAGCTCACACAGATGACTGAGAACATAATGCAACATACATTTCGTCTTGGCAGAACCACCATGTTCTAAATACCCACAAGCCATCTGGCTACATGAATACACGGCCAGATGACATCCTGACCAAAATTATGTGCATTATAGAACCCAAGGGTTCTTGCTGCAAGTCATCTGCTTACCTGTTCTTCATACATTACAAATCTGTTTCAGACGGATCTCCAGAGTACAGTGAGGATGAGATGTATTAATAATTGCATTCATGATGCAATCACTGCGACTACATACCCTCCAACTGTACTGATTTAGCCGGTACAGTACCGTTTTTTAATGGTCTGTACCGGCTAAATCTAACTGTACCGAATGTACCGATTTTTTTTTTGTGGCCAGCGCCTCTGGGAGTTGCAGTTTTGGAAACTGTCATCGACATCCAATCAGAGTGAGATTAAAGCAAGTTACAAGCAGAGCTATGTGATTGATGCTACAGTGAGCCACTGAAAATGCGATCGACTTGACCAATGAGGGCTGTGTTGGGAAGAGTGATGTGAGCTGCGGCCAATGAAGCAGCTAGTTGTAGGCTGTGTGGGCGCGGAGACTTGGTGACAGTACCCTCTTTCACATTGTGACTGTGCGCACGCTCTTCCGGGTGTCGCGGTCTGTGCAGGCTGATGCGGGAAATGGCTGCAGCTCCGCTGGATGAGATGCCCGTGCCCTGTGCCCGCTTCTTCTTATACCTTGGCATACTAGCGGCTTCCTGGTGGGGTGTGAGGGCCGCCCCACACCTGATGTTCGGTGACCGGGTCTGGGTGCTGGGGAGTGGAGCGCAGGTGAGTCCTCCCCGGGGTTAGGGCGGCATGGTGAGAGTATAAAATCATGCTGAGCAGGGGATACGGGCAAGCAGCATGGAATAAAAAAAAAATGAACAGTACACATTCGGAAAGGGGGTGTGACCACACCCACTTCACCTGTGGCCACGCCCACTTCACACATGGTCACACCCCCTTCCCGAATGTGTACCGATTTCTGCCCTTCAGATGTTGGAGGGTATGCGACTATAGGGGTCATTCAGACCTGATCACTGCTCCGCTAAATTACAGAGCCCTGACATAAGGTATACGCCACCCAGCCAGAGTGAAATCCCATCCCGTGCCAGACAACGAATGGCTTAGCATGGCTTGCGGAAATTAGCTTGATCAGAGATATGCTGCAAATCCATTCGCTAGCAGCTCACCGCGGGAGGACTCTGTTAGAGGTGGGCAACTCGGCTCTTTTCCGTGAGCATCTCTGATTGGTTCAGCTCAGGGAAAGAACCAGGACTTTTGAACGTCTCACGGCTTACTGTAATAATAGTGGCACATAAGTGCCTTCCAATGTCAGTGATTGCAAGAACCATCTCGCTCTAGGAGCTGCTGCTCACTGTTCAGTTCAGTGAACAGTGAGGGGCTCAGCGGCGGTTCCTTCCTGGAGCGAGACAGCTTTCCAATCACTGACAGTGAATAACTGTCTCGCTCCAGGAACCACTGCTTGTTCACTGGCTGCCTGAGGACATGTGACTCAGAGTGATCCAATGAACACCAGTCAGAGAGCAAGCAGCGGTTCCTGGAGTGAGACAGTTCTTGCAATAAATCACACTCAGTGACGAACCGTCTCGCAGGAAGAACCGCCGCTCACTTCAAATGGCTCAAGGCTCACTCGGCTCATTTAGCAGAGTCAAGGTCAAAGTGAGCTAACCATCTCTAGTTTCTGTCCTCCATGAGCTTGCCTTAGGAGACCTGTGCAGGGTAGCAGAGAGGGGGGGGGGGGGTAGAGAGGGTACTAATTACCCGGACCCGGGATTGCTGGAGGAGCAGGCAGGGGCCCTGGTCCGACCCCGCCATACCTTGCCCCCTCCGTCCCTCCCGGGCAGCAGCAGCACACACCTACAGCAGCACATGCTGTGCTGACAGCAGGCTCAGCATGATCATCTCACTGACAGCGTGAGAGCTCATGCTGAGCCTGCTGTCCGCATAGCACATGCTGTAGGTGTGTGCTGCTGCGGAGGTGGGCAATAACACTCCCCCCTTCGACTTTAAAGTTTTTTTTCACCCACCTTAGACTTTTTTGGGGGTGTGGCCTAATTGTGGGAGTCAGTCACCTCCCGTGATTAGGCCACGCCTCCAAAAATTTACCAGGGCCCGGCATACCTCTCCGCTGCCCTGGACCTGCGTTATGGATTGACAGGTGTACCACCATGTGGCCTCCAGCATATGTACACAAGCTGTATGCATATGTAGTCTATCCATCAAAAAGAGAGGGGAAAACTCCCATAACCAAAAAATCAGCAAAAGGATATCAAATAAATGGTATTTTCCATACAACAACAAATAGCAATTACATGGCCCAGAGTGGGCACTGTTATCGTGCAGTGCAGGGACCTACAATATAAGAGATGGCACTGCATTGACCCAGAGGCTTCCATATTTAGCAAATGTATGCACACCCGCGTTATCCCAATCATTAGGGAATGGGATGAATTCAGACCCATGTGAACAGGTCTGAATCACTCCATTCCATTCTCTCTCTCAAAAATAATAGACTGTATAGACTTGCAATATTAGTTAGACCACAGTAGGGTTTAAAAGACGAGCAAATCAATCTACAGTACACTGTGATAGATAGCTATGTAGCATGTTCTGTTCTGTGTCTGTTTGTCAGTGTGGACGGAGGGGTCCTGTGTGCTGTCTCTGTGGATGGAGGGGTCCTGGGTGCTGTCTCTGTGGATGGAGGGGTCCTGTTTGCTCTCTCTGTGGATGGAGGGGACCTTTTTACTGTCTCTGTGGATGGAGGGGCCTGTGTGCTGTCTCCGTGGATAGAGGGGTCCTGTGTGCTGTCTCTGTGGATGGAGGGGTCATGTGTACTGTCTCTGTGGATGGAGGGGTCCTGTTTGCTGTCTCTGTGGATGGAGGGGACCTTTGTGCTGTCTCTGTGGATGAAGGGGTTCTGTGTGCTGTCTCTGTGGATGGAGGGGTCCTGTGTGCTGTCTCTGTGGACAGAGGGGTCCTCTGTGCTGTCTCTGTGGATGGAGGGGTCCTGTGTGCTGTCTCTGTGGATGGAGGGGTCCTGTGTGCTGGCTCTGTGGATGGAGGGGACATTTGAGCTGTCTCTGTGGATAGAGGGGACATTTTTGCTGTCTTTGTGGATGGAGGGGTCCTGTGTGCTGTCTCTTTGGATGGAGGGGTCCTGTGTGCTGTATGTGAGGATGGAGGGGTCTTTTGTGCTGTCTCTGTGGATGGAGGGGTCTTGTGTCCTGTCTCTGTGGATAGAGGGTCCTATGCGCTGTCTCTGTGGATGGAGTGGTCCTGTGTGCTGTCTCTGTGGATGGAGGTGTCCTGTTTTCTCTCTCTGTGGATGGAGGGGACCTTTTTGCTGTCTCTGTGGAGGGATTAGTCCTGTGTACTGTCTCTGTGGATAGAGGGGTCCTGTGTGCTCTCTCTGTGGATGGAGGGGTCCTGTGTGCTCTCTCTGTGGATGGAGGGGTCCCGTGTACTGTCTCTGTGGATGGACGGGTCCTTTGAGCTGTCTCTGTGGATGGAGGGGTCCTGTGTGCTGTCTATGTGGATGGAGGGGTCCTGTGTGCTCTCTCTGTGGATGGAGGGGTCCCGTGTACTGTCTCTGTGGATGGAGGGGTCCTTTGAGCTGTCTCTGTGGATGGAGGGGTCCTGTGTGCTGTCTATGTGGATGGAGGGGTCATGTGTGCTGTCTCTGTGGATGAAGGGGTCCTTTGTGCTGACTCTGTGGATGGAGGGGTCCTGTGTGCTGTCTCTGCGGATGGAGGGGTCCTGTGTGCTGTCTATGTGGATGGAGGGGTCCTGTGTGCTGTCTCTGTGGATGGAGGGGTCCTGTGTGCTGTCTCTGCGGATGGAGGGGTCCTGTGTGCTGTCTCTGCGGATGGAGGGGTCCTGTGTGCTGTCTCTGCGGATGGAGGGGTCCTGTGTGCTGTCTCTGTGGATGTAGGGGTCCTGTGTGCTGTCTCTGCGGATGGAGGGGTCCTGTGTGCTGTCTCTGCGGATGGAGGGGTCCTGTGTGCTGTCTCTGTTGATGGGGGGGTCCTGTGTGCTGTCTCTGTGGATGGGGGGGTCCTGTGTGCTGTCTCTGTGGATGGAGGGGTCCTGTGTGCTGTCTCTGTGGATGGGGGGGTCCTGTGTGCTGTCTCTGTGGATGGAGGGGTCCTGTGTGCTGTCTCTGTGGATGGAGGGGTCCTGTGTGCTGTCTCTGTGGATGGAGGGGTCCTGTTTGCTGTATGTGTGTGTGTGTGAGGAGAGTGTGCGTCTCTGCTGCCTAAGGTTAATCACAGCTATTCACACACTTCCTCCTGTACTAAAATGCTCACAGATTGCTGATTATTTGTCCAGACCTCCCAGCTCCGCGCTCTGTTTATTCTGTTGTCTATTTCCATTTGTAATGGAGATACATATTAATAAGTCATTTAGTTCTTGAATAGCGCACAGTGAAAGGCATTGATGGAGCGCAAATAGCACAATTTCAGACCTTAAATAATCATATGTGACAGTAGCAGGAATATAAGTAGGTTTGTTCCAGCTTTCCACTGTACAGTCCACAAATAGGCAACATTCCAGCACAAGCCTTATATATTATATATTCAGGGCCAGATTAACAAAAGGTGGATAGTGCTACAGCTCGAGGCTCCTCATAAAAATAGGCTCCATCCCTTCTTCGAATGCTAACCAGTCAAGAAATGTAGGGAGGTACGGTGCAGGTGTGTACACACCCCCAAGGCTGTGACCACATGCTGGTCAAAGCTCCTCCCATTCTCAGTAAAAAAAAAAATTCAGCCCCAGGCACATGTAGCCTCATACACAACCAATAAGCCAGGTCTTGTTGGCTTATTGGTTGTGTATGAGGCTACATGTGCCTGGGGCTGAATTTTTTTTTACAAATGCCACCATATTCATGTCCTGTGTGCTGTCTCTGTGGATGGAGGGGTCCTGTGTGCTGTCTCTGTGGATGGAGGGGTCCTGTGTGCTGTCTCTGTGGATGGAGGGGTACTGTGTGCTGTCTCTGTGGATGGAGGGGTCCTGTATGCTGTCTCCTCTGTGGACAGAGGGGACCTTTGTGGGAGGGAGCCGGGCAGTGCCGAAGCTGCCTGAGATCAGTGAGCGAACTCAGCAGCGTTGCCCGGCTCTAAACAGTGGCAATCCTGAGAATTTTTTGGGCTTGCCAGACTGGGCACTGAGGCACAGCCCGGAAAATTCTCGGGATTGCCACTGAAGGGGTTAAATAGGCCTCCCTACTCAAAAAAAAGCCACGTCCTTTCATGCCACACTTCTGTAGTCGAAGTCTTTATTTTTAGATAAGTGGTATGAGTGGCGAATGACCTCATCTGACTGAGTAAGGCTTATTTACCCTGCAGAGAAAAAAATGCAACCCAACCAGTTCTAAATCGCTCTGCACATGTTACATCTGCCCCACCTGCAACGCAGCACAGTTTTTCCCAGTTGTGTGCTTTTTTTGCTTTGCTAACCAAGCTGAATCAATCCATGAGGCAGCAATATCAACCTGTGCGACACAAGCAAACAATAATAAGTCGGATTTACTTTTTTTTGCTGGAGTTCACTATCTCAGCAACTTTGACAAATAGTCTGTCGTGTTTTTGTGACACATTTTCCAGCGATGTGTTTTCTCCTGAGGTCAGGCAATATTAGCCTGCAAATTGTTTTACAAAGTTAATACATCATATCTGTGAAAGTTTGGAAACGCCTGACGCCTCTATGAGGTTTTACTCATCATTCCGTGCTGGGATTTATTTATTATGTGACAGTAGTAGCGCTCACAGGGGAAAAGAGCAACGCTCCAGATTCATCTGTGATACTATCTCCTGTCTTGGTGAGGATGCGTCACTTGCTATACAATATATAACTATATGCTTACATATCCACTCCATAGTTGCCGACTTTTTGGCTGCCCCCTCCGGGAGAGGGCAGCCAGATCAATGAAGGGGGGGGGGAGGGGGGGGCAGGGCCATTGCCGGGAGGGGAAAAGGGGTGGTTGGGGGGTGGGGGATTCTCGGAGCCACTGACGGGCTGTCCGATTGGGGGCGTGTCTAGAGTGATCATGTCATTTAAAACACCATTAAGCAGAATTCTGTGTATAAATATTGCCCTTGAAATGAAAACATATTTTGTTTAAAATTAAATTTCATAAACTGGACAATATGCCACTTTAAAGGGGGTATTTATCAAAGCGAGAGATACAGTGGAGAGAGATAAAGCACTAACCAATCAGCTCCTTTCATTTTTCAAACACAGCCTGTAACATGAGTTAGAAGCTGATTGGCTGATGCTTTTTCACTCCTCATGCTCTGAAAAACCTCTTTAATGACTTCCTTCCTTCTTTTTCCCCCATTCCCCCTCTTCCTCCCTCATTACCCCCTTGCAACCAACTCCCTTCATTTCCCCCTCTTATTTCCCCTTTTCTCTCCTTTTTCCCTCTCTTAACCCCCTTTCCTCCCTCATTTCCACTCTTTTCTCCCTCTTTCCCCCTCTCATTTCTCCCTCTTTTCTCGCTCTCTTTACCCCCTTTTCTCCCTCTCTTCTCCCGCTTTCCTCCCTCTTTTCTATATTTTCTCTCGTTTTTCTCCCTCTTCCCCCCTCTTTTATCTCTCTCTTTCCCCCCACTTTTCTCCCGCTTTCCTCCCTCTTTCCCCCTCTTTTCTTTCCTCTTTCCCCCTCTCTTTCCCACTTTCCTCTCTCTTTCCCCCTCTTCTCTCCCTCCTTCCCCCTCTCTTTCCTCCCTCTTTTCTCCCGCTTTCCTCTCTTTCCCCCTTCTTCTCCCTCCTTCCCCCCCTCTTTTTTCCATAATGTTATATTTAGGATTTACGTGTAGCCTAATAATGAAAACTAGGCGATTCATTGCACCCTATTAACTTGTTTATTGCATGAAATATGGTTTTATTATACTTACAGTAGTCAGGGGCGAATTTAGGGGTCAGGCCGCCCCTAGGCACAACATTTTTGTGCCCCCCCCTCCCCCTATTTTAATGTAATCATATATGTATATACAGTGTAATTTATATATTTCATAAAAATGTAACTGTAGCCCACCTTAATATTTTTTTAAGCACTCTGGACTGCTCACTGTACGGAGGACCCGGAGGGAGGCACTTATTAGTACAGTGATTTGCACAGTGTCTCCGTCAGTCTCTCTCCGGCTCACACACTGTGACTGACTGAGCGCAGGGAGGATCTGCGCTCAGCTCAGCTGCTGGATACACAGCAGCCAATAGATTGTGTGTGTGTGTAGAGTAGCCAATGGGCGGGAGCCAGCAGCAGTGAGCCTGAGCCATTTCCGGACGCGCAGGGGGACCGTTGGACCCAGCCACTAAGCGGTGATGTAATGTGCATGGAAGAATGGGTGGGCAGTGGCGGGTGACAAGCGGCGCTGCCGCCGACATATGATAATTCATGTCTGCGGCGGCGCTCGTCACTCGCCTCTGCCCACCCGCTGTGCCATTTAACAGAATGTCAGCCTGCCTGCCGCCCTTAATTGGTGCCGCCCTGAGGCCGGTGCCTCACAGGCCTAGGCACAAATCCGGCCCTGACAGTAGTTAGAGGGACATGCTTGATGGTGTGCGGCTAGGGGACTGCGGGTAGTAGAGGGGTGGGTGCGGTGATGGTGTGGGTGAGCTGTGGATGTGGTGGTGTGGTTGGTGGGATAGGAGCATGTGGGAGGGTAGTGTGGGTGCTGGAAGGGTGAGTACGGCAGGTTGTGGAGGTCCGTGTGCGTGGATAGTGTGGTAGGGAAGTGGCGGATGCTACTATATGCAACAGGTCTTAGTGCCTGTGCCCCATACCCTGGTCTGTGGCCCAACGGGACCCATTCTACAGGTTTCAGCAACTGCTTTCCGGTCTGCCTGTAGGTGGGTGGCAGGCAGCAGCACCCCAGGGGCACCCTCCCCCCATGTGTCACCCCCCTTCCCAGGCACTGGCAGGCCTCTAGACTGACATGCACACCGAGGTCACCACCAGTTCAGGAGTGGGGCAGTTGGGGCTCTGGGATCAGTGTAGGCAGCCCAGGGGCCAGCAGCGGAGACATCTTAGAGTAGTGAAAGGTCCCACTTGGGACTTTCCACTTCCAATGTCTACACAGCGCTGGCCTTGTTTTCCCCCACATTCTATAACCGGCATGGCTGGTACCTGTAGGAGGCATGGTCCTTCCTCTTGCAGGCTCCATTAGTCCAGGAGCATAGGCAGCGCTGATGTTGCACAGGGTGAGGACTTTGCAGGCTGTGCTCCTTCCGGCTGCTTGGGCACTGGACAGGGGGAGTGGCGGCTGGGGTGGTAACGCTGTGCGGGGGGCGGATGTGTATGTGTGCATAAGGTGCGGGGGTGGACCTTGTGTATAACACTGGGCGGGGGGGTCGTAACTTGGTGTGGACAGGGGGGTGTATGTGTGTATAATGCTGGGCGGGGGCGGAATATGCTAATCTGTGAATCACCCTGTGTGTATAACGCTGGCTGGGGTGCCTGTCAACCACCCGTGTAACTCCACCCAACGTTATACACACAGGTGATTGACAGATCTGGCTAAATATATGAGATAGTGTAATTGGAGGATGGGTGATGGCTATTAATGGGTGTTCCATAGGGACGACCTGGTCACTAAACCTGCGCCCCAGAAGAAGCGCAGTCCTCTAACCCACGTATCTATGTCTCTGCATAACAAAATGGGCTTCATATTCCAGATTCTTTCTAGGACAAGTCTAAAAATAAACAATATATTCCCGTGATGGATTTTACATGTTTCATTGTTAGTCTTCGGGGTTTAGCCATTATGGAAGATGAATTTGTTCACACCGAGAATGATAAATGATTAAAGACTCTCAAAAAATGGAGTGGTGTGATATTTGCCATTGGCTATGAGATTTACTAATCACAGTAGAGCTTCGTAAATACAGTCACACAAAAAATGAGCTCATCACTGTTTACTTAATCTAATTAATAAATACATCAATTAATTTTATTACGAGAGAGAGAAAGAGAGAGAGAGAGAGAGAGAGAGAATGGAGCTATCATTCTAACCAATGAGCTTCTGGCATGTTACAGTCTGTGTTAGAAAAAAGACAGTTAGAATTTGATTGGTTGCACAATTCTGACACTCTTGGGGTAAGCATTCTCACCAAGTGGCCATCCACATGGAATGTTCCTCCAAACATGACTGCCACCTAGGAGGAGACAGATGATGGAGGTCCTACAGGACTTCTAGTGTCTGTAAGGGAATGACAGGGTGTAGGGTGTTATCTGGACATCCCAAAATTCCAAGAGCAATGGTAATCAGGAAACCCCTGGTAATGAGTGTGGAAACCCCTGGAACTAGCAGGAAATGCTTATGCTGCTTTCCCACTGCCTACCCGGGTAAAGACCCGTTTTTTTTAAATGGGTCTTTACCCGGGTAAGAGCCACAAAGACCCTTTCCCACTGCAGCTTTTAAATGGTAAATTACCGTTTAAAAGCAGTAAATGTCCCATTCACACTTACCCGTGTAAACCACAAAGCAACACGTTTAAACTCTCTAGTAAACCTTGCCTGTCATTAAAAACATCACATGCACCAATCATGTTCTTAACCTTTATTATTAGTTCTAAATACTGTTTAAAACCCTTTCTCATTGCCAAAAAACCAGCTCTTACACGGGTAAAACACTGCTTTTTACCCGGTTAACAAATACATGTAAAGCAACCTGGAGCTTTCCCACTGCAGCTCTAGCCGTTTAAAAATGCTAAAAAAACGGCATTTTACCGTGTAAAGCCTGCAGTGGGAAAGGGGCATTAGCATGGAACCACGTGGACCAGCAGAAAACCCTGTACATGAAACTCCTGGGACACGCACCGTTCCCCAAGCATGAAACCCGTCAATGAGCAAGAAGCCCCCGGCAACGAGCATGAAACCCTTGGCAGGGAGCATGTAAGTCCAAAATATAATTAATGTGTGGTCAGAAGGGGTGCAGTGCGGGGGGGTTGGTTTGTAACTTTTTTGACAAGGGGTGAAAACTTTTTATTTATGCCATTGTGATAACTCTCCTTTCCTGCAGCCTTACCGCCTTTAGTGTCTAACCCCTGATAACCCCCTGCATTCCAACAATCTGTACCCAGATCCTTGGCGTGGCCTGATCTGAGGATAGGTGTAAGTGGACACATCTACACAGGGTTAAAGGTAAGGAAACCATCGCTGCTAACTATTATCATAACCTTGACCTTATATGTTCCATTCCATTACAGAAAAATCCCTGCACAACAGTCACGCCCATTGGCAGCTCCAGAGGCGTGGCTACAGCACAATTCAAAATTCAAATAGGGGAGCCATACCCACTGCCAGTCAGTCAGTTTGGAATGGCAGTTGGTGAGCATCCCCTATTTAAATTTTGAATTGTCCCCCTCTCTGGAACCTCTCCATGGGCCTTATTCTGATCTGAGCTCAGTACAAATTTGTTCTTAAAATGGGCAAAACCATGTGCACTGCAGGAGGAGCAGATGTAACCTGTGCAAAGAGAATTAAATTTGGGTGGGGTGTGCTGAAACTGAAATCTAAATTGCAGTGTAAAAATAATGCAGCCAGTATTTACCCTGCACAGAAACAAAATAACTCACACAAACCTAACTCTCTCTGCACATGTTACATCTGCCCCACCTGCAGTGCACATGGTTTTGCCCATTTTAAGAACAAATTTGTACTTAGCTCAGATCAGAATAAGGCCCCATGTCTTGCCTCATCCCAGTAATCCATAAGTGAAGAGAATCAGCTAGGACTGAAGACGGGACAGCACCCTGTGGCAGAAGACTGCTCGAAAAGGTGTTTGGAAAGGCTCAGCCTCATAACACCCCCCCCCCCCCCTTCCATTTTAATGGACTTGCATTTAGTACGAAATGAGAAGCTGAGAACTTTAAGAGAGACTCCTAATGAAAAGAGAATATATCTGACAATAACACATTTCTGGAAACAGAGCGCTACTGTAATTTAATTTACTAGGAGCATATACGAATTTCATTTCATATTTATTGCTATCCTCTGCTTATTGTCAGTAAGCGGTAATTATGGCATGTCCTGTGAAAAGCTAGCCTCCAAATCCCGGCTTTGAAGTGTTTTCATTTATTTATAGGGAGATGAGTACTGTGTTGCCAAGGAGAAGTTAATTGTTCCTCTTGCTGACATTCTTGTTCCCATTCAATTACCGCCTGAGCACGCTGCCAAACCAGAGCGCAGCAAAGCGGCATTCACAGACAAAGGGGAAACGGTGCTTGTGTGTATTGTAATATCGCTGGCTTGTACAGGCTTCCAAGGCTTTATTCAAGCCTCCCTCTACTTAAATAGCTTGTTTAGGCAATTACCCATAACAATAAGATGAATGGACACATGCTGCTGTGACATGCTTACAGGAATAATGCCTACTGGTAGCTCAGGGCCGTTCCAGCCATGAGGCAAGACGAGGACTTTGGGGGTTATTCTGGTTGCTGCGCCCTCCGAATGGATGTTACTGTCATTCCAAAACCCCTGCGAGTGAGTCGCCCTGGCGAATGGGTGCCCCCAGCCAAAGAATTTGCAAGGCGTGGTTTAGTGGACTCGCAATCAACCAGAGTTACCCTCCTTGTCTGTGGCAGCACACTCTTCACTGAGGTGCTCGCAGGCTGACTGACAGGCAGGGTGCGGTCTCTGGGGTTCACCCACAAAAATGGTGGGCACACCCATACAACCGCTAGGTGGACCCCAGCGAACGCAGATGTGCCCCTCCCTGCACGAAGTCAGTGCCCGCCCCCAATTGGCAGAATACTGGGCAGCTTAACAATAAGTCCTGGCTTTCTTTCATCGTATGATTTTTCCTCTGTGCGGTCCAATGTGTAGGCGTACACAACCCCTCGCATCATAGCGCAGGGATTCGGGCAGCGGGGGTGTGTGTGGTGTGTTTGACAGGACGGCGTTTACCTGCAGAGAACATATGCAGTATAGCGAGCCGGTCTGAATTACCCCTCAAATACCAGCCAATCGTCTCCTAAATGCCCTGTGACAGGCTGTGCTAGAAAAATGTCAGTTAGGAGTATATTGGTTTGTACATTTTGGGGAAGTGTACTGTCTTGGAGTCTCACGCACACACCCTGCCTAACGCTAACCCACCTCACATACTTACGGTCGGGATGCCGGCAGTCAGAAATCTGGCGTCGGACTTCCCACCACCGGCGAGCTTCTGGCTCCCCAACCGCTTGGATATCAACCGCTTGCCTATAACACCACCCGTGTTCTTCACTGCTTCCATAGTAAATCATAGAAAGGTAAGTTATTGGGACCGTACGCAAGCAGGGCTGGATTGACCATATGCAAATACAATTATTCACATGAACGAAAGCTAATGAGACAAATAACTACAGGAATGTATCATACACTATGCATAGAAGATTTTAATTGAAACATTTACATTTATCTTATTAAAAAAAAAAAACATTGTTTCCTATTGGGATGAAATGATGGGAGCGAGTAGGCGCCTGGGACATACATACGTCTGTTCCAGCAATCTACATGCTATAGACAGATGGGCGCCTTCAGGATCCCAGTAATTCCATGAAATGTCAGTGAAAGAGCAGTATGTACCGTTATATAGGGCACGGGGATTGGACAAATTGGTTTAACATCCCCACAGTCTCAAAATCTTCTGCGTGTTACTGTAAATGGAGTGGGGCTAAAACACAGCGGTTAATTTACTAAGATGGGATGTTGCCGATAGCAACCAATAAGAAGCTACTCCTTATCTATTTAGCATCTTCTAGAAAATAATAGATAGAGGGCCAGATTCTCTAAGCTTCAAAAGTGATCAAATGGAGAGTGATAAACAGCCAGCCAATCAGCTCCTGTCTGACATTTTTCAAACACAGTCTGTGACATGGCAGGTAGGAGCTGATTGGCTGGCTGTTTATCACTCTCCATTTTATCACTTTTGAAGCTTAGAGAATCTAGCCCAGAATCTGATTGGTTGCCCATAGAAACATCCCATCTTCAATCGAACTCCCATCTTAGTAAATTTCCCACATAAAACCCAAGTAAATAGATTTTGCCAATGATGTTCAGTTACTCGTGGCAAACTGCCGTGAGCAGTGGCCAGGGCCTCCCGTAACGTGCACACAAAATGCCAGGGCCGGAATCCAGCCACAGTCAAACCCTGGTCACAGAACCTCCGATAATCGGCCATCTGAGTAGCCCCGCGGTCATGTAGATTGATTGTAGGAACTGAGACGTCACCGCCATGTGTTCTGTATGCAGAATGGTAGTTGTAGCCGGAAACGTGCTGTTCTGCCTCTATGGGGGGTCGTGGACCCCCACAAGGGGAAAATAGACCATGTACGTTGGGATTCCGACTGTCTGCTCCTGGAATTCTGATGTCGGAGAAACAACCGTCATATTCCCGACTGTCGGTGAGTCACTCGGCACCCAAATGTTGATGGTAATGTATCCGACACTCAGTGGCATAACTTTGTCTCAGTTGTCCGGAGGCTAGATACATTTTGGTCACCCCCCCCCCCACACACATTATATATTGTGGCAGGGACAGCATCCTTACCCATGAAAGTAATGTGGAAGATCCAGTCCAGGTTTTAGATCAGCAGCAAGAAAACTGGTACTTGTATATTATCTGGGCGCCCGATTTTTTCATTGCGTCGGAAAAATCGTGTCGATCGCATCGCATGCGACCAAATCGCGCATGCGATGCGAACGACGCGATTTTTTCCATAGGAATCAATGTTAAATGGTTCCAAATGTTCCCTGAGACCCGATTTCACATTAGGGGCAATGTTAAATGCCCCCCCATTAGGTGTATGCCATCTCATTATTAACGCCACCCCACCATCAACGCCAACCCAAAGCGTGGCGAGCGGCGGCGGTACCTGTCCTCTGACTTTTTTCATACCCCCACTATCCACGTCGGCGTTGTTCACGTCGATCGCATCGCATGCGCGATTTGGTCGCATGCGATCAACGCGATTTTACCGCAAAATCGCGGCGTCGAATCGCATTGCATGCCTTAAGTTAAGGCATGCAATTTCCCACTTTGGGCGCCCAGATAATACACAAGTACCAGAAAACTCATGTAATCAAGGTTGGGCTGATTTAGCAGCACCTGTGGCTTCCTATAAAAAGTGTTTCCAGTGCAGGAGGTCATTGCTCCTGATGCTGCCCAAGTGATAGGCCAGGGTGTGTGGGCATGAGAAGCGATATTGAAGGCTTTCAGTTAATTGATTCAAACTTGCAGGGGTGGAGAGCAAGAGCCCTCTTGGAAGCAAGAGCCCGGTGGCAGATGACTCCATTGCCTCCCAGAGTTACACCTCTGCACACACTCATTGACATAAGCCATCAAATCCTGCACAGCGCAGAGTATCAGCCGGTAACGTGTTCCAGCAGGGCCGTAACTAGGGGGGGGCTGGGGGGTCACGCGCACCGGGCGCTGGAGGTGAGGGGCGCTGTGAGGTCCGGTGACAAGTGTGTGGACGGTGACTCCATCCATCTCCTACTAGCGCGGCTGCAGGAAGCGCTGATGACTTCGAAAAGACTTGCCGGATGCTGATTGGCTGAATTCAGCCAATCAGCGTCCGGCAAGTCTTTTTGAAGTCATCAGCGCTTCCCGCCGCAGAGGCGGGCTGGGCCGGGGGGCAGGGTGCCATGTGCCCCCCGGCAGTACATTTATGCAGCACTAGGGCCGCACTGACAGCCAGGAAGGAAGGATCTTCTGCCTGCTTCCCTCCCCAGCTGTCAGTGTAAGGATGCGGCCGCCGCTACTCAGCGACTGGATGCAGACGCTGCTCACCTTGCTTCATGAGGGGGCAGGGATACAGTAGCTCAGCCGGGAGCTGGCAGCGGCAGGAGCTGTGCGGAGCATCATTAAAGGCAGTGGGAACGGAACTTTAAACATGGCCCTGAATCGGGGCTGCGCATGAGCAGCAGCAGCAATCCCTTCTCCAATGGGCCCTTGCAGGGGCAGAACTTCCGTTTGTCCACCGAAGAGTGTAGCAGGACTCAGGAGTGGCCAAGTAAAAGGAGGATTGTACTCCCAATGCGCTGCAGCCCGCCACCCCACCGCTAAGATGTAAGACCCGGCAGCTTCTGCCACTGACAAGCTGTTCCACTATGAAGAAGACCCGGCCGCTGCTGTAGAAAAATTGCTGGCTCTGTGCCTCTGGGGATGGAAGACCACGCCACCGCTGACACGCTGTGTGCGAGGTAAAACTGACAGGGGTAGGGGGTGCACTGTATAAAATCAGGGGAGGTGCACTGTATGTAAAAGCAGGAGGGGGTGAACTCTGTGTAAAATAGAGGGGTGCACTCTGTGTAAAATAGAGGGGTGCACTCTGTGTAAAATAGGGGGGTGTAATGTGTGTAAAAGCAGTGGTGAGTGTCTATTCCCGCAGCCAGGGGGCTGGGGGCATGGCTAGAGGCTCACAGAGCCTCTGGGTCATGCCCCCATAGCGGCAAAATGGGGACGTGGCCTCGCGAAAGAGCAGTGATTATAGGCCACGCCCCAAATTAGGCCACGCCCCCCCCCCCCCTCCGGCGCGCAGCAGCGTTACTAGGGGGGGGGGGGCACCAACAGACTTCCTTGCCCCGGGCGCCGGAAACCCTAGTTTCGGACCTGGTTCCAGGTTCATTATTTGCTAAAAACAATAACAAACACCCACAATTACGAGCGATAATGGCTACTGGCAGCACAACAGACTTTAAATCAGAGTGGATAAGGGCTGTAATGATAAAGATATCCATAATGATTTATGTGAGTGACACTGAATGCTCGTTACTGATTTATCTTAGTCTGTAAACTCTTGTAGATCATTACCGCGCGTGTCGCTGAGAGTCAGTCGCTAATGGCAGCAAACTACGGCAGGACTGCGCTATAATTATCTGCCATTAGCACCAATCCTGCTCCGCAGCAGGGGACGTTATCTGGAACTTTTGCTTTTAAAATGTCATCAGCCTCGGAAGTGACAGGACTGCACTCACTACTCCGGAACGCAGAGTTTCCCAGCGCTCGTAGATTCAGCCATCTTTCTGCCAATAAACTTTGCAGCAGATGCCACATTATCCAGCTGAGCACTTTCTCCCTGGGTCCTACAGGGGATTCCGCCATCCTGCGTGTCAGCAGCATCTTCTCCGTACACTTCCCTTTCATCTTCTCTGGGAAAAAGGCTTTTGCTTATTTTTGCCATGTGTAGATGGCTCTGTGACAAATTGGCAGCAGAATTAGGGGGAGAAATGTCACGGGGACGCGGTACAGTGTCCATGACGACTATGTGTGTCCCAGATGGAAGGAAGATCCTTGTATAAAATATCCTGAAAATATAGTTAGCCCATTAAAAATGTGATTTGTAATGTAATGTAATAATAATAATAATTTAAATTGGATATTGCTATTTCTTCAATTGGAACACAAAGAATTAAAAGATGGATAAAATCTATCTGTATATACTACTACTGTATATACAGTATGGGGTATATTATAAAGCTTGATTTTGGCTGATTTGATGCACTTTCACTGATCTCATCTATCTATCTATTGGTGCCCATATGCTATGTCGCATCGCATCTGATCGCATCTTTGTGGTGCCCAGTGTTTTTTCGAGCACCCAATGTCGCATGCCAACTGCGATGAGACATCGGGTGCTGGAAGAGGGGTGGCGGTGGAGCGGGAACCTGAGCGCTGGGGACCGGAGCAGTGCAGCCTGAAAGCCCTGTGAAGAAGCACTTTCAGGTGGCGAGACTCAGCAGTGGCAGCAGATGAATTTGAAACACTGGACGGCCCTCTGATTGGCTGAGGCCGCTGAGAGAGCTCTCTCAGCCAATCAGCGGCCACCTGAGCTGGTGATCACTGGCGCTGCATTTAACGGACACACGAGCATCTTAAATGCACGCGTATCCCCTTCATTCAGCAGCGGATTGCGGAAACCTGGCCCATCTCTGCTTCAGGGAGATGGACAGGGTTAGGGGGGGTGCAGGCAGCAGCGGAGTAGTGTCGGGGGGCTCCGCCAGAGTGGGGCACACAAGCAACTTGTACGCATGCGCCCCCTTCTGCGGGCTGGTGAACGGTAGTGGATGGCGATGAGAGCTTCTCCATCTATTTATGTAGGAGCTGTTTGTGGTGCTGAAACAAACGCATAATCCCAGCTGGGTGGCAATAATGTGACTTTCTATGTATATGTAGGAGCTGTTTGTGGTGCTGAAACACGCTTAAGCCTATGTTAGTTTCAGTTGCAGTTTTTAGAATTTTAGCAAAACTGCAGCTACCGGCGGATTCCTGTCGCCCAGCACAGGGTAAGGCCGCCCCGCATGCTGGGTCCCTCCCCATGATTCATACACAAAATGTATTCATTACTTAGCAAACTGCCCGCATGGCAAGAGTACCCCCCTGTCTGCACAGCCTAGCTTTGAAGCCAGGTTTTGGATACTCTTCTGTTGTCTCAAACTGCACCCCCTCAGTGCTCCATCGCCTCCCCACAAATGCCGAGTTGATGACCCGTCACCGGCCCTTATGGTGCAGTCACATTTTTTCACAATGCGACCACAGTATCAAGTCTCGCGTCTGTGCTCTATGGAAGACGCACGTTCGCAGATTAGCAACAAAATCACCTTTTTTGCTCATTTGCAAACAAATCTGAATGACTGTAGGCCCCCTAATGTGAATATCTATCTCTATGTAGGTGCTGTTTGTGGTGCTGTAACAGATGCAAGATGGCATATCCGATAAACCAGGGTTCTAACCTTCTAATGATGGTATTTTACTGGTTGGCACATGTCTGACTGTGGATAACCCTGGTCTTTACATTATGGAGGCTGCTAAATGTGGACAGTGAAGAGACCACCGCTGTGCTTTGATTACCTTAAAGGACACTGGGGTAAATGTATGAAGCTTGGAGAAGTGGTATCCAGGGCTGCCTACCCTCCCGGAATGGTTGGGTGGCTTCTAAAAATCCCTCCCCCGGAAAAGTGGTCAACCCTCTCTGATACCGCCGGACCCCCTGGCATCTCCCTAGTGGCAGAATTAAATTGACGCGATTCACGGCTTTTCGAAGGAGGTAGCGGGGCTAAATAGGCAAACCTTTAAGCCCCACGCCCTCCTCTACATGAGGCACCGCCCCCAGAAGTTCTGCTGACAGTCTCCTCTCCGGGGCTCTACCAGAGAGGAGACTTTATAAGTACACAAGTATGACAAGTCTTTTCAAAGTCATCAGCGCTTCCGGCCGCCGCGCTAGTAGGAGAAGGACGGAGTCAAAGTAAGCTGCCGCTACAGCTGCTACACAAATCCCCGGAACCCCGCTGCCTGTCACCGGACCCCCCGCTGGCTGTCCCGGATATGATAGCGCCCCCCCCCCCTCCAGCGCCCGGTGCGCGTGACCCCCCAGCCCCCCTAGTTACGGCCCTGCCTTGTACCCCCAATGATAGCAGCTGGCAGGTGTGTGTGTGTGTTTATGGGAAAAGAGGGTGCGAATTAATGATCTATGGCAGTGGTTCCCAACCCTGGTCCTCAAGTACCCCCAACAGTGCACGTTTTCCAGGTCACCCGGCAGGTGCACAGATTATTCAGGCACATTTTAAAAGATCCACAGGTGGAGCTAATTATCTCACTTGTGATTCTGTGTGGAGACCTGGAAAATGTGCACTGTTGGGGGTACTTGAGGACCAGGGTTGGGAGCCACTGATCTATGGCTTGATTCAGCTTTTTAAGCAAAGCCAAAAAAGCACACAAATGAGCAAACCCATGCTGCAATGCAGATGGGGAAGATGTAACAGGTGCAGAGAGAGTTCGATTTGGGTGGCGGTGTGTTCAAACTAAAATTGAAATTGCAATGTAAAAACTGTGGGCTACATGCAAAAGCAGCCAGTACTTACCCTGCACAGAAACAACATAAATGTATTTTCTCGCCTGGCATGGCAACATGGGGTGTTCCAGACACAAAATGACTTGCTTTTTTTGCTTTACTGTATGTGGCCCCTAGTTCAGAACCCAGCTTCCTCTCTTCAAAACAAAATGGAGGGCGCTTGTGCCACAACTGAGTTGAGTTTCAGAGAATATTCTGCAGGACTAATAATGGATTCCTTGGCAAAGCCAGCGCCCTAAAAACAAATGATAGTCCCTGAAGATAACACCCTATATACCAAGCCTGCATTAACATTGGCAATTATTCCAGAAAGCAGTTTGTAAGACATCTGATGCAAAGGTGAAACTGCCGGGGCAACAATTTCCCCGGGGGAAAGAGCGATAGCAAAATCCACCCACTTGCTAAATTTATCATAACTGCATCATAAGCAGGGAAAATCATACAGCATTATGCATTCAGTTCCATCTGCTCTCAGATTAGTGCCGTATCTTATTAAGACAAAGGCATTTCGGAGTGGGGGGTTCCTTCTGTCACAGCTAAGGCTGAACACAGATACGAGACATGTTCCCCACTGAGCCTTGTGGGTATGACTGAGAAGCATCAGCGGGAGGTCAGATCTCTGCCATGTTTGCTACAGGTGTTATAGCAGCAAATACAGCACAAAACACTAAGCTATCTGATCAAATTTGGATAGTTGTTCTGAAGTAATAAAAATAACGCGCTGTAGCGGGGGCTGTGGAGGTTTGCACTACGTAGTAATCAGTGATCTGTAATTGTTTACTCTTCCCCACAGTTAGTTGGCCCCTAGTTAGGCCTCTACGCTGGTCTGCTTCGAAACTCTGGGCTGCTAGCAGAGATGACTACCTTAGTGCTTCCTTAGTCAAAGATGTGTCCACAACTCATACATCTGGAGTATGGCCTGTCCTTTAAATTATTGGCATCACAGACACAGCAAAACACTGTTCATGGAGTACTAGAGAAGCTGGGCCTGGGCTACTCAAGCACACCATGAGATGGATTTTGTTGGGCTAGGATTTAGTTTTATGCAGACACTAGAGGTCAAATATGATATCTGGCGTCTGTCTCCTCCGCGTTGGAGGGGTGCGGGGGAAGTAGATGCTGCACGAAAGCGGCAACCATTGATGCCTTGGCAACAAGCATTGACCCCTTGGCAATGGGCATTAACCCCTGGAAATGAGCATTGACCCCTGGAAATGAGCAATAACCCTTTGTAATGAGCACTGACCTCTTACAACGAGCATTGAAAACTGGCAATGAGCATTGACCGCTGGCAACGAGCGTTGCAACCCTAGCAATGAGCAGGTAATTTGCAATTTATTAGAAGCCTTAATTAGGGGCATTGCTGTGTGTGGCATAATGTGTCTGGCATTGCGGTGTGTGGCATAATGCATACCTCCCAACTGTCTCTGTATTCACGTGACCATCCTATTTATTTGGGATGGTCCTGCCTCCCGCCCAGGGCCGACAGAACGCTTGGGTGTGTGCAGGCATTCTTCATATGCCAGCAAAGTTGGGAGGTATGCATTATGTGTCAGGCGTATTGCGGTGTGTGGCATAATATGTCAGGGGCATTACAGTGTGCGGCATAGTATCAGGGGCATTGTGGTGTGTGGCATAATGTGTCAAGGGCATTGCGGTGTGTGGCATAATGTGTAAGGGGCATTTTTTTTCTTTTATTTCATTTCAGTAGCTCTTCGGGAGGTTTGTTTTGTCTCGAGTAGCTCAAGCCTGATTAAGGTTGGAGACCACTGGTTTAGAATGGAGAATTATTTCCTTATTTCTAATACCTGGCTAGGGAGTTGTTTGGATTGATACATCAAGCCAGACTAAGGGCGGGATTCACTAATAACCCCCGCTGTACATCGCCGGCATTCGCATAGTTAATAATCGCATATGCATTAAGATATGCGATTATCAACGCCAAAGCGAAGGCTGGCGATGTACAGCGGGTTCCCCCTCCCTCCCTGCACCCTCAGCCGGCTGTGTGGTGCTCCTTTCCTCCTCCCTGCACTCGGAAGCTGTGCAGGGAGGAGGAGATCACCGGTCCGGGCAGCACAGCAGGAGGCTGCCCGGACACAGGTGAGGGGGATGCGGCGCTGATAGGCGGTGGGCGCGCAGGGCGGCGGGGGATGCGCAGGGAAGCCCATAGGCTTCCATGGGGTTACGCCAAATAGGAACTGGCGTAACTCCCCGCAGCGAAGCCCCAGCGGTGGGGCTTTGCTGCATATGGAAATGCGGTAAAAACACCGAAACGGCATTTTCAGTTTAGTGAATCTCGCCCTATGGAGTATTCCCTACTGATATTCAATACATTAAAACCATACTTACTGTGTTCTGCTTTTAACATGAATGTTGTTTTAAATTTTGAAAAGCGGCGGCTGCTTACTAAACTTACCCACGGAGTTCCTTTATTCTTGCCATAAATTTGATACCTGAAAGAGAGAGAGAGGGGACGATTCGCAGAACCTTTAGTGCTGCTAAAATGTATGTGCAACAGCAAAACAAGCCTTTTATCCAGGCACTGCATTATTCCTGCACAGAAACAGGAGAGAGACAACTGTACATCACAGCAAATCTTGTATCCTCAACATGAAAGGTACATTAGCACTGGCTGGGATTCAGAGCCAGGACAGGGTCATCCCCAAAACACATCTTTCTCTTTTATGTAGGGACACAAAACAGAATGTAAGAACAAGATGACAAACAAGAGACTTGTCAGAAGCATGAGGCTTTCTCTTGTTTATATGGTTGTAACATTTTTCCTTTGTTTGCAATGAGATGGCTTCATAGTGTTTAATATACACCAAGAACTAGTTTGCTATTTCGGCAGTTGATGAAAGTCTAATAATTAGAGTAGAGGAGAAATATATAATAATTACGCACTGATAGATACTAGGGGTAGGGTATGCTTCCTTTTACATTAGATTGTTTTGCTTCTGTTGTCAGCAAACCATTATATCATATTTGCTTACCCCTCTGCGAGGGGGGTCCATGGGGCCCAAATGCAGCAAATTGTGTCACCGTAGCCCCCACCGTGCAATGCCTGTAATAATGGAATTGCATGGAGTAGGCTTGACTACATGACGCATTTGCACTGGCCACGCCTCCAACACAAGTGTTCATCATGAGCCCCGCCCCTTTACACACTGTTTTCTAGAGCTGGCAGCCAAAAAGTTAACAAGTATGTATTATATTAATGCTCGCAGTTGCATTTCAATAAAACCACACATCTGTGTCCAGGGCATTTCGACCATAGGTGCAAGGAGTGCAGCTGCTATGGGCCCAGAGCTGAGAGGGGCCACCTTCCCTGTCACAGTTACATGTGTTATATACAGGGGTGTAACTACCATAGGTGCAGGAAGTGCAGCTGCTATGGGGCCTAGAGCTGAGAGGGGCCACCTTCCCTGTCACAGTTACATGTGTTATATACAGGGGTGTAGCTACCATAGGTGGAGGGAGTGCAGCTGCTATGGGGCCCAGAGCTGAGAGGGGCCACCTTCCCTGTCACAGTTACATGTGTTATATACAGGGGTGTAACTACCATGGGTGCAGGAAGTGCAGCTGCTATGGGGCCTAGAGCTGAGAGGGGCCACCTTCCCTGTCACAGTTACATGTGTTATATACAGGGGTGCAGCTACCATAGGTCATACTTGCCTACTTTTGAAAACTAGTTTCAGGGAGATTATAGTTGGTAGTAACATTTTGCACAGCACCCTATTGAGGGGGCATGTCATGCTCCACCCAAAGGGCGTGTCTAGTTCCATATATGGAGAGATTGTGAAAAGAGATTGCACCTAGAAGAGTGGGTATGTACTGCTACATCTTTAAAATGACTTATATCCAAATGTAGATGAGCCCCACAGCAGTTAGTAAGAGCTACTATACTTGGTAAAGTTCTGGGAAATACAGGGGCAAACGCAGGATTTTCAGAAGGGGGTTTCCAGAGGTGCGGAGCAAAGTACGGAGATGGACACTTAGGTGACCCAGTATATGTTTTGATGTCCCGCGGGTGGTAGGGGGTATTATATCAACCGCTCAGCATGTAGGGCCTGGATCAGTAATTTCCACTAATTACCCCTTTACTGCACAGATGGTGGGAGAAGGGGGCATTGGGCTGAATGAAGGGGCCCTGATACATAACTTCCAGGGTGGTAGAGGATGTTTAAAATGCAGAGGAGGGGTGTATAGTGGAGTGGGCTTATTATTCATAATTTTCTGGTGGAAGGACAACTTGCTTGACTGCAGATATCTCCAGTTCCCGAAAATAGATTTCTTAGATTTTAATGGAATTAAAAACTAGAGAATCCCACCTACCAAATGGTGTTGGGGATGAGGGGATCAGAGTTCAGGAGGCAGAGCAATCTGCCAACGAGTATATAAAACTACATACCAGGTGTGTGGAGCTGGAGCAGTAACCAGCTACTTGAAGGCTGATATCTCTGGTTCTGGGAACAGTAGAGACAAGTTTATAGTGTCCTTCAAAGGGGGAGAGTCACAGATTTTGGAATATATCCTCAGAAAAACTCTACGTCAGACAGAACCTGAAATATCTGACTGGGAAAAGCAATTAACAGGCTTGGATGGGGACCACTGCTTTGAAGTCAGCTATCTCCGGTTCCCAAGGTCCGATTTTAAAAATTCTTGTACTCTTGGAAAGAGGGGACCCTCAGCTTTCAGACAATGGCCCTTATATTCCTGGGGGGGTTTCTGGGTACTCGGAAACCCCCCCTGCGTGCGCTACTGAAATAGTGCTGATGATTCAATGTAACTGTATCTATCTCTCATTCCTTTTTTTCACCACAAATATAACCGTGTAATGTGGGCTAGGAGAAATGAGGGAGATTGCTAGACTAATGAGGGAGAGAGGGAGATTGCTGCTATTTGAGGGAGTCTCCTGCAGAATGCAGGAGGGTAGGCAACTATGCCATCGGTGCAGGGAGTGCAGCTGCTATGGGGATCAGAGCTGAAAGGGGCCACCTTCCCTGTCACAGTTACATGTGTTATATACAGGGGTGTAACTACCATAGGTGCAGGAAGTGCACCAGCTATGGGGCCCAGAGCTAAGAGGGGCCACCTTGCCTGTCACAGTTACATGTGTTATATACAGGGGTGTAGCTACCATAGGTGCAGGGAGTGCAGCTGCTATGGGGCCAGAGCTGAGAGGGGCCACCTTCCCTGTCACAGTTACATGTGTTATATACAGGGGTGCAGCTACCATAGGTGCAGGGAGTGCAGCTGCTATGGGGATCAGAGCTGAGAGGGGCCACCTTCCCTGTCACAGTTACATGTGTTATATACAGGGGTGTAGCTTCCATAGGTGCAGGGAGTGTAGCTGCTATGGGGCCCAGAGCTGAGAGGGGCCACCTTCCCTGTCACAGTTACATGTGTTATATACAGGGGTGTAACTACCATAGGTGCAGGGAGTGCAGCAGCTATGGGGCCCAGAGCTGAGAGGGGCCACCTTGTCTGTCACAGTTAAATGTGTTATATACAGGGGTGTAGCTACCATAGGTGCAGGGAGTGCAGCTGCTATGGGGCCCAGAGCTGAGAGGGGCCACCTTCCCTGTCACATGTTACATGTGTTATATACAGGGGTGTAGCTACCATAGGTGCAGGAAGTGCAGCTGCTATGGGGATCAGAGCTGAGAGGGGCCACCTTCCCTGTCACAGTTACATGTGTTATATACAGGGGTGTAGCTACCATAGGTGCAGGGAGTGCAGCTGCTATGGGACCCAGAGCTGAGAGGGGCCACCTTCCCTGTCACAGTTACACGTGTTATATACAAGGGTATAACTACCATAGGTGCAGGGGGTGCAGCTGCTGTGGGGCCCAGAGCTGAGAGGGGCCACCTTCCCTGTCACAGTTACATGTGTTATATACAGGGGTGTAGCTACCATAGGTGCAGGGAATGCAGCTGCTATGGGGCCCAGAGCTGAGAGGGGCCACCTTCCCTGTCACAGTTACATGTGTTATATACAGGGGTGTAGCTACCATAGGTGCAGGGAGTGCAGCAGCTATGGGGCCCAGAGCTGAGAGGGGCCACCTTGCCTGTCACAGTTACATGTGTTGTATACAGGGTGTAACTACCATAGGTGCAGGGGGTGCAGCTGCTATGGGGCCCAGAGCTGGGAGGGGCCACCTTCCCTGTCACAGTTACATGTGTTATATACAGGGGTGTAGCTACCATAGGTGCAGGGAGTGCAGCTGCTATGGGGCCCAGAGCTGAGAGGGGCCACCTTCCCTCTCACAGTTACATGTGTTATATACAGGGGTGTAGCTACCATAGGTGCAGGGAATGCAGCAGCTATGGGGACCCGAGCTGAGAGGGGCCACCTTCTCTGTCACAGTTACATGTGTTATATACAGGGTGTTACTACCATAGGTGCAGGGGGTGCAGCTGCTATGGGGCCCAGAGCTGAGAGGGGCCACCTTGCCTGTCACAGTTACATGTGTTATATACAGGGCTGTGGAATGGGGTTTAACACCATGCGCTGTTCAGTGGATGTAGCGCTCTGAGAGGACACCACTGAACAAATGTACGCTGAGAAAGACTATACATTTCATATAAAATAGTATATGATTATTTAATCATGAATAAATCATCTAAAAATATAGAAAACAAATATAGATATAGAAAGAACAATACATTGAGATAGCACGTTTGCAAAGAGAGCTCCGTATGTAGGTCAGGGAAGTGCGGTTAATCGGGGGTTAAGTCCAGGCACTGGTAGAAGTTAGTAATAACAGGTTTGAAAGCCAAGCAGGTTGTTTAAAGTGGAAGAAGTCGATAGCACACACAGAGCCAATTAGCGTAGAAGCAGCACCCGCATAAAGCAGTTAGCTTGGCAGTGGTACAGTCAAAAACTGCATATTATAGTAAACGTTTTTGCTCACCCTCCATGACATATTGGTGTTGGTGGAGGAAGACGGGAAGCCCGACAATTCGGCGGCTCAACCTTGTAAATTGCAATGGGCGTCCCGGGGTGGATGCGCCTGGAGAATTGTAAGCGGGTGGCTTCAGGGCCGGTGCTAAGGTGTTCGGCGCCCCCCTGCAAACTATAAATTTGCGCCCTCCCATACTTTATAAAGCGACAGTGTGTGCTGAAAAAAGGTTGTATAATGCCCGTAGTAGTAGTGCCTCATACACATATGAGGTGATTCTAATTGACTTGGTAAGCTGCCCTGGCGAATACCTCCCAGTGGTGTAGCTAGGTGCCACGTTGCCCGGAGCATGGGCATGTTTCGCGCCCCCCTGATTTGTAGTAGGTGGGGCTCTTGTGCAGCGAAAAGGGGGCGCGGCCTAACATTATACCTCACACCGTAATACCCATTGCACATTTTAGTGAACTTTGTAATACCCAATACACATAAAGCCACATGCCGTAATGCCAATTACACATCAGGCCTCACATGATGCCCATTGCACTATATAACAAACTGTAATGCCCATTACACATTTGACACATAAGTGCCACTTACCTACATGCTCATTGCTAGGAACTTCATGCTCTATGTCAGGGCCTTCATGCTCTATGTCAGGGCCTTCATGCTCGATGTCAAGGGGCTTCATGCTTGTTGCCAAGGGGGACTGAAATTGCTCGTTGTCAAGGGAGTCTGATTTTGCTCGTTGCCAAGGGGGACTGACCTTGCTCGTTGCCAGGGCTGGCGCCAGGTTTGTCAGCACCCTAGGCGAACTGAATGCCCCCCCCCAGTCCCCACATTCATACACATAAATACTTGGCAACAGCATGAGGCTATTCGCTGGGCGGTAGCAGAAGGCAGCTAGCAGTGGGCGGGCGACAGCAGGACTCAGGAGGCTAGTAGCATTGTAGCAGGAGGAAGCTAGTGGTGGGCGGATGGCAGACGGAAGCTAGAGGGTGGGTGGGCGGATGGCAGAAGGAAGCTAGCTTACGGCAGCAGGAGGCTAGCGGGTGGGCCGACGGTGCACTCTGTCTCTGACGCCAGGCACAGTAGGAAGCAGGCGAACAGGGCGGGAGAACCGGCAGCAGAGAGCACAGCTCCAGCGCCCGGTGACATTGTGCTCCACCAGCTCCGCCCTAGCTACACTTCTGATACCTCCCCCCCCCCCGCGCAGCCATTTCTCCTCGCAACCAAAGGAGGGGATGTGTTACGAATCCAGCAGGAGAAATCATTTGATGGTTGCTGACCATCTAATAATTTCTCCTGCCTTCGCAAATATAAGTCAATGGAGCCTGACCTATATTTGAGAGCGCCAGGACAAAGGCAGGGCAGGCGGCTGACGTCATGTGACTTCATTCCGCCTGCATTCCCATAAGGTAGAAGATAAGGTAGCGATTACCGCCGCTTACCAAACAGATCCTGCAGGGTCTTCTGTAGAAATAGATCCGGATCTGCTGCAGCCGCAAGTGCGGCGGGGAGTAGGGGAGAGCCGCTAATACGGCTGGATCAGACGGCCGTTTCGCTGGGGGTGGAGCTTCCTCAGTGTCACTGAGGAAGCTCCACCCCCAGCGAAACGGCCGTCTGATCCAGCTGTATTAGCGGCTCTCCCCTACTCCCCGCCGCACTTGCGGCTGCAGCAGATCCGGATCTATTTCTACAGAAGACCCTGCAGGATCTGTTTGGTAAGCGGCGGTAATCGCTACCTTATCTTCACTACTGCTGTAATATTACACACTATATATTGCTAACAGCAGCCTCCCCCTCCCTTTTTTTTCCTGCCCGTCAGGCTGGACATTTCATTTTCTAATCTAACATATACTCTTTCACGCTGACAGGAAGCAGGTGCCGCTCATCGGCTATCAATGCTTTACCTTATAGCACATAGCAGAAAGCAGCACACCTGCTCCCGCAAGTAAAGCTGGGTACACATATGTACAATTTCATTTTTCTTGCGACCGTTCGATCGACCGAATACACGTTCGACCGTCCAAAACATACGACCGATCTGCGCGTACACATATGTACAATTTTACTTGCGACGTCCGATGTACTCCCGTCCAAACAATCGCAAGAAAAAGATTGTACCACCGTACACACTCTCCCGATCTGGCTATTCGCACGATAAAAATGCACACAACATTATCATAATGGGCTGGATTAAAAGAGCATACCAAAACGAGGCGTGATCACAGAACAAAGAATCGTTCGTGTAGTACAGTGAATAGAGCCGTGACTATTCAGATCATTGCTAGCTGTACAGGATATACGTACGTACGTTTGTCTATCGGTGCATTTGGCCCTTTTTACAAACAATTTAATTATGAGCTTGAGGAGAAGGAAGGCTCGTGCGTGCATTTTTGCTGCTATGGCCACTAGATTGCAGGCTATTAAAAAAAGAAAAAGGATCAAGAATCTGAGCTGCTGGACCAGAGACTGGCTTCTGAGGAGAGACACCTTCTCCCACATGCCATTGCTACAGGAGATACGGGAGAACAATCCTGTTGACTTCAGGAATTATCTCCGTATGGATGACGCTACCTTCATGGAGCTGCTGGCACTCGTTACCCCTTTAATAGAAAGAGAGGACACCTATTTCAGGAGGCCTATTTCTGCAGAGCAGAGACTGGTGGCAACGCTGCGTTACCTGGCAACAGGAAGGACCCTTGCCGACCTGAGATTCAGCACCGCAATATCATCGCAAGCGCTGGGGCTGATAATACCAGACACGCAGCTAGTCAACACCCACATGGGCGTGCTGCTTTTGAGAGGAATTATCGCAGGAACGGGCTGCATATCGATCGAACGTGCGTACACATGTCACTTTTCTTTCGATATGGAGCCGTCCTGTCGGAAGAATATTAAGCAGCAAAGAACCTTCGACCGACCGACCGTGGACGGCCAAGAGCGTTTTTGGCTGTTTATCGATCGCAACGAAGGGATCGGGACTGCGTGCATATATATACAATCGAACGGCCGTTCGTCCGCAGAACGGAAGAACGGCCCGACGATTGTACATATGTGTACCCAGCTTAAGACGTTTTGATTTACTATACCCCACTTACACTACCCTCACCTTTAGGGGTACTCTCATCTCCTAATCAGTATTGATAACATTTAACCCTGCGCTGTATTTAATGCATCAAGGTACTTGTACTACTAACTGGAGAAAGCAGATGCCCCATTTTCTGATTTCTGACACTCTGTTCATACAGTCATAAAATTGCCGAACGCTCACTGACTCTCAATATACCAGGACGGTTGAGAGACTCAGCAGCAGCCTCCGCAATCTTTTCAACTGTGAGTGTCACTTTTTCTTTCATACCAATCTATATCTGACACCCTCTGTCGTAGCGATAACCCTCGCAAAACAGTATCCAGGCACGGCTCTGCATATTTTTGAATAGCAGCATTTACAAAAAATTGATAGATCTATTATACATATTTCCGAAGCAATACTGCATATGTGATATATATGCAAACATCCGGACTGCACCAGTGCAGAACAATTTCTGCCTGGTCATTATCTTTGTCTAATATTTCGCTACTTGTTACTTCCTTACCACGAAGATAGACACAGTGTACCTTGACTCAGACATAGGCTGATATACAAAAATAAGCTGTACTGTCTGATCACTGTGTAATTTGCTATCAGATAAACAAATGTGGTCCTTTTAAACAGTTGATCACAAATTTATTCTATAAGTGTGAATACCATTCAACTGTCATTTTTATGTTTCATGTTGTTTGTCTGTGTGTCGGTCTGACCAAAATATTTTAATGAAATTATTAAAAGCTAAATTTTATTTTTCACGAAATATCTAGACACTAATTAAAAGAGTGCCCCCAAACAAAAGAGAGTACTTTTTCTTCTTCAATCTATGTCACGGGCTGTGTTTGAAAAATCTCAGGCAGGAGCTAATTGGTTGGTTGTTTATCACTCTCCATTTTATCACTTTTGAAGCTTAGAGAAACTTACCCCAAGTCTTAATCATATACTATTTTATATAAAAAGTATATTCTTTCTCAGTGTGTCCAATAAGTCCACACTGGTAGGTCCTGGGCGTGAAGAAAGTTGTCACCTTTAGCTGCAAAGCTGCAGTTGGCAGTGATAAAGCTGATAAAGCTGCAGTTGGCAGTGGAACGCGTCAGGTGGACAGCTATTTCAGTGCGGACTTATTGGCCCCAGGTATTATTATCCACAGCTCCCCCTCATTGCTCCCTCTGTGGCAGACACTGCTCCCTGGACCCCTCCAGTGGTTTTATCATTTATCCAGTCACCAGTGTTTGAGGAAGCCACTTTAAGTGAGTGGAAGCCCAACTTCTCCTCCCCACGCAATTCTACTTGGTGGACACCGCTTTCTGGACCTCCTTGGTGGCTTATCATCATCACTGGCCACCAAAGTGAGAGGACACCAGTCATTGCGGAAGCCTTTGTTTTTTCTCCAACGGTATTCACAGTTTCTTACCAAATAGTGAGGATCACCATCAAACAAATAGAGGAGATGCGATCATATCACATGCGATGCGACACGATTTTGTGGTTGTACAATGCCCTGCGATGTAAATCGGGGGCGCCGTGATAATACACAAGTACCACCGATTGCATTGCTGTCATAACAGAAAGTAAAAGGAATATTTGCAGGGACATTGCTCATTTTCAAAATTTCTGGATATGGAGAGAGAAAGCTGTGAAAACAGAGATTGGAGGTAGGAGCAGATAGGGACTGGGGGTGGAGTGGAGAGTATGTGGGCTAAAAACTTTCACAGCTCAAAGTGAAAGTAGATTGCAGGCAGGCTTTTAACTAGTAATATATATTGCCCTATCTTAATCAAAAATAAAGCTGCGGTGTAGAATCATACATTCACTTGTCCATACTAATATAGTTACTGAATCATGTTGCCCCATAACACAGGTTCTGCCCCCTTACAGTAAATATTAACTGCCCTCACAATTAACACCTGTATCATGCCAGGTTTCCGGAAAGTTTTAGACTCTTGACGCCAACGCACTTCGCAGTCCTTCAACTGCCTCCAAACAAGATTCCTGGACATTTTTTTCCACATAAAACACACATGTAACGTGTTCCACCATGGACACACTTCTGTGTACCTGCATTATATAACTTTGGTATAATATTATATGACTCTCCTGTCTTTATGGCTATAATAAGAAGACACACGGCAGGATGCCGTGTTCCGACACTGACTAGCTGAATCACATGGCCCGTGTGCTCTGTCTCTTTGAGTCATCCTTGTCCCTATGTGCTCCCATATGGAGTAACTGGGAATGCTGGTTCTGTAACCCTTCCAGCGTCCTCTTCTTGCAAATAACAAGATTTTATTCCATGGAAACTGACTGAGATGCAGAGCAACGTTTTCATCTCATAGTCTACAGTATCTCTGTCTTTTTTCATTGTGCAGCAGAATTGGGAAGTTGAGAATGTGCTATATCTACACCAGGCCTCCATGCAGAGTGGACTAGGGGTGTGGCACCACTCACAAATGCCAGAGGGGCTGATGACCTTGTAGGCTAGGCCGGGCCATGCATAGAGGGATATGGGATGGCTATGAGCAGTGCAGCTTCTGAGATCTCTATTTCTCCTAACCACCAGCAGAGCGTTGGTGCCGGCCATGCTGCATTCCATAGCATGGACCTTGCTAGCGATGTCCTCCAGCACCCTGCAGAGGATGTTGCAACATAATGGGAAGAAGATACGTGCCTCAGAGTGCTGATACTTACCGAAGGTGAACAAGCTTGCATTAGGAAGTGACAGTAGCCTTTCCCAGAGGCTTGGGCCTGATGGCAATCAGAAGTGCGGGCCTAGTGCTCTTCAGTGGAATGGGATGTAGCACCTGTGGCTATTCATGTTCCTTTGCCCCTTCTCTCCATGGTCTTTATCAGTGGTGACTTCAGGGTGGCGGGGGGGGGGGGGGGGGTGTGTTTGTAGCATAGTCAAAAATTCAAATAGGCCAGAAACACCAACTGCCAGCAAGGCAGTGGGTGTGTCTCCCGTATTTGAATTTTGAACTGTGCTCCAGCCCATCCTTTAGAGCAACCACTGGTCTTTACGGACTCATGGGTAGAGGCAGCATGCCAGGAGCCAGATGCTGGTAAAGGAACCTGCTCTCCTACAGCTTTTGGGTAGCTGCCACTGGGGACATCTATTGGACATCTACTGGAACATATTTAAAAAATAAGTAGAGATGTGGTTTGTCAGTTTTAATAGTCAATCCAACTGAAACATTCCCCTTTAAGTACTCATTATAAAGATAGCAGGATTCTCTCTGACATCCCAACAACCTTGCAGGAAGAAGACAGAGACATCTTTAGACATGTTCACCGGTATTCCAACTTCTGCCAGGACACTAGCGCCAGAACCTCATCGGCGGTGACCGGCGGCGAGGTGGTGGGGAATGACGGGGGGCTTTGTTGGAAGGGGATGCGCGAGCGTCTTGTGCGCCTTCCGGCGGCTGGCGGGGGCTGGTGGTTGAAGCGATCGGGTCCATCTGTACATTGTATATTTAACCATATATGACCCAAAGTAGAGCAAACGCGCCCCCTTGCGGTGTCGCTTAGTTCGCCACACTTCAGGCACAGTCTGAATAGCTGTGTAGACTGTGTAGACGGACAGTAATATATGCAAAAAAACAGAACTTGAATCAACTTTTGTTATGGTATGATGCCTATTTGTTCGCTGTCGATCTATCATTCACCACCCGTCTCTAGACTGGCGTACCATTCTTCCTGCTTGAAGATATGTACTTTATTGTATACATGTCACACAGTTTTGGGATAAATCGATTAGCGCTCTTTGGTGTTTACTCGTATTTACTAAAGGCCCCCATACACTTACCCGATCCTGGCGGTTCAGGCCGAGAAATCGGCCCAAATTAGATGTGTTTCACATCCCCACTGATGGACCCTACAAATTGAACCTGCAGGTTCAGTCTATCGGATCGGACCCATCAGCAGCACATCGCAGGTGCTTTTTTTAGCACCCACAATGTATTGGGTCCGATCTGTAGGTGTGTGCAAGTGGTGAAGCACGGCTGGCACACACCTATGTGCAGGCATTGGCAGCGACGGGGTCTGGGCAGCTGGTAGTGGTGGCAGGAATTGGCAGCAGCGGGGTCCAGGCAGCTGGTAGCTGTGGGGAACTGGTAGTGGTGGGTGCCAGGCAGCGGGGCAGTGGGGTCTGGGCAGCTGTTCAATTATAAAAAATATTTTCAAAAGTCAAGACTGGCCGGCCAGTCTTTTGAAAATATTTTTTTAAATTCAGCAGCTGCCCAGACCCCACTGCCCGCCCCTCACCGCTGCAGCTACCTGGGAGTCACATTTGATTTATTTTATTGTATGTAAAAATGGCACATCAAGTGTCAAATTACAAGTGAGCCCTCCCAGGGGAGCTCTAGGGCAAATTGGTTCGACGTATCCTTAGGACAAGTCGGGACTAGTGTATGGGGGTCTTAAGATTGGCGTTCTATTGAATATGGGATGTTGCTATGGGCAACCAATCACATTCCAGTATTTTCTGGATGGTGCTAAATAAATAAGAAGTCGATTTTTATTGGTTGCTATGTGCAACACGCAATCTTCTCTAGAACTCCCATCTTAGTAAATTGACCATTTTGTATCTCTCGGGTAGGGGTCATAGGGTCGACAGAACTGAGGTCAACAGGCATTAGGTTGACCACGGACAGTCACTGGGCTGACACATGAAATAGGACGACATGCATTTGGTCAACATGATCATTTTCGACATGAAAAAAAGTCGACATGAGTTTTTCTAATGACCGCATCCCGTATCTCTCTATGCCATAGTTACTTATGTAGAAGTTTGACAAAGTTTTCTCCTGATTGTCACTTGCCGTTGTGCACATCTCCGGGGACCTTCCCTGCAGATGTTTGGGCTGTTTGCTGATGACATGAACTGACAAGGAAGGTAAGATGTATTCTTTGCTGAGAGCAGTAAGCGAAAGGCCCAAATCTAATTAGAAGCCCTGTAATCCCCATGCACGAGGCTGCCAAAAATCAGATAATTAGGTCATTGTTTTACTTGAGTAAATACACAACACAGGACGAGCGGCCCGGTCTGACAATCTGTGTATAGCACTGAGTAATAGCTGAATACACATGTGCTCAAGTGCTCACTTCAGATGAGACAACTTGACAAATCTCCTTGTTATAAATACAGATGACATGATGCAATTACAGAGCTAATCCTAATTACCCATTATGTCCAAATATATCCATATATGAGAACATCCCTAAGCACTGCATTCCCTGGGGATCTCAGGGAATTGGGTATGGTATAACCCTCCGACGTACGTTTCGCCGACATTGGCATCCCAACTGTCAGGAGCTGGACGGGGAGGGGGGGGGGGAGTGCATTCAAGTCCCTTGCTGGCTCCCTGCGCTCACCGTGCTGTGGGTTTAGGGGATCCCTGCGCCCACCACCTATTCTATTCTCCATCTATGGGGTTTGAGGACATCCTCGAGGGAGAATAATCCATGTCGTGCTCCTGAAAGTTGGAATTCCAGTGTCGGAGAAACGACCGTCAGAATCCTGACTGTCAGTGAGTCATCCGGCACCCCACAGAATTACAGTAGCCCAAACAACTTAATTGGTAATTCAGACCTGCTTTCTAGCTGCGTATATTCGCTGCGTAGCGAGCAGGTAAACGCCGGCTCACCAAACGCACGCCCCCCGCCTGCCACCCTCACTAGCATGCGACCAGAAGTGTATGCTTACACAACCACTTACATGGGACTGCAGAGAGGAAAAATAATTAGGTTACTCGCCATCTAATGATTTTTTATTCGAGCGCTGAAGTCATGTGATGTCATCCGCCCGCCCCTGTGTTTGCTGGGGTCCGCCCAGCATTTTTATGGGCGCACCCACCGTTTTTGTGGGCACGCCCATGAAACTCTGGTCGGGACCGTCGAATCACCCCCTGCCTGTCACCCACGCAGCGAGTGCATTGGCAAATGAAATATTAATCGCTCATGGCCAGACCCCCACCAATGTGAGAACAGGTCTGAACCCGTCCTTTAATTCCCTGTGCACCTCTATGGGGAGCATAAGGGGTCTGTGTCAGAATACATACGGATGACCCCTGCCCCCCCCAACTCTAACCCTAACCTCTCTCACTGGTGCCTAACCTGCTCTGTAGATTGGGGCAATAGATTACGTTTATTAAGTAATATTTATATGTTATGTTGATTTAGGTGGGTATTCAATCACTCTCAGCCATCTCCCGACGGAGAATGGCTGGGAAATGACGAGCTCCCGGCCGCAGCTCGCGGCCACGTCCCCTTCTCGTCCCGCTGGATATTGAATCATGTCTGCTTATTATCGGTCGAGCAGCTGTCGGGCCAGCTCGACAGCTGTGACCCTAGATTGAATACCCCCCTTAATATATTGGTGTCACATTGGACACGACTTTCAGTGAGTCATACTGTAGGTCATTAGGGAGTTTAACCCCTTCAGTGGTGGTTTTTTTTGGGGGGGTAGCGCTCCACACTCGGTGAGTTTTTAATGGAGAGCGCTCCCTTAAAAAAAACCCACCACTGCCTCCCTGGGTCTGGGCAGTGCCGCTGAACTGTCAATCAGTGGCTGCCCTGACCTGCGCACCCGCACCCTGTCCCCGGCAGCCGGCTTGTCATAAGCTGGCGCCGGGGACTTCAATAGAAAATCAGGAGGGGAGGGGGGAGGAGAGGGGAGGAGGAGGCGTGGCGGAGGGGAGGGAGCCGGGCAGCGCCGAAGCTGCCTGAGTTCAGTGATTGAACTCAGCAGCGCTGCCCGGCTCTAAACAGTGGCAATCCCGAGAATTTTCCTAACTTGCCAGACTGGACACTGAGGCACAGCCAGGAAAATGCTCGGGATTGCCACTGAAGGGGTTAATGATATGAACTTCTTAGCATAAAAGATATAGAAAACTCCAAATATTTTATATCCAGCTAATTGAAACACTGTAATCTGTAAAAATCAGTGTGATAATTATGGCCATAGACGTCAGAAAAATGTATGATTATGAAAGGGTAGTAGTCATAGATTTGCAATAAAGCATAGCTCAATGGCTATCTCTAGTTAAATATTAAAAATTGATAAATATTATGGTGGAACATGCCAAGGAGATAATAAGTGCCTTCGGGGCTGACAATAATTAGGAAATGTAATTTTCTGATAGAAATAAAGACGTAATATTTAATGGCCCATTCCGGCTTTGATACTGTTACTTTCATCTTTTTATTCAGCAAATATATCGTTCAAATCCCAACTGTGTATTTGTAATTAATTTTTTAAATGAATCCATTTCTTAATGATTCGAATACTTCTTTTGAAAGAGAAGATAACACAGAGCTCTGAGATGTAAAGGGCAAAGAGTCCGCCTGAATTGTTTTATGTTCCTGGAAATAGGAAAGTTTAAGATTTTAAACTTTTTGGTCGGGGACGGAGGGATCCTGCCCCCGGCTCCTCTTTATTCTGCTGAAAACAAATGATTGATTCCAAAATATTTGTTGGAGCAATTCAGGTTTAGGAAGAACAACAGACAGTGAAAGTGGAGGAGGGTTGAACAGCAGACAGAACCTCTTTTACCGAGAGCTGAACTGTAGAGAGGAGTAGAAAGGACCACTGGTGGGAAGAGTTGGTCAGAGCAGATATAATCTGTGGTGAGGAGAGTTGCACAGTAGATAAAACCTGTGGTGAGGAGGGTTGTATGTACCTAGAACCTGTGGTGAGGAGGGTTGTATGTACCTAGAACCTGTGGTGAGGGCAGTTGTGAATAAGATAGAACCTGTGGTGTGAAGGGTTGTATGTAGCTAGAACCTGTGGTGAGGGTGGTTGTGTAGAAGATAGAATCTGTGGTGAGGGGGGTTGTGTAGAAGATAGAACCTGTGGTGTGGAGGGTTGTATGTAGCTAGAACCTGTGGTGAGGGCGGTTGTGTAGAAGATAGAACCTGTGGAGAGGATGGTTGTACAGTAGATAGAACCTGTGGTGTGGAGGGTTGTATGCAGCTAGAACCTGTGGTGTGGAGGGTTGTATGTAGCTAGAACCTGTGTTGAGGGCGGTTGTGTAGAAGATAGAACCTGTGGTGAGCAGGGTTGTATGTAGCTAGAACCTGTGGTGAGGGGGTGGGCGGGCGGTGCAAGGTAAATAAAATCTCTGGTGAGGGGGTTGCACAGTAGATAGAACCTGTGGTAAAGGGGGGGAGGGGTGCAAAGTAAATAGAATCTCTAGTGAGGGAGTTGCATAGCTGATAGAGCTTCTAGTGAAGGGGGTGGCACAGTAGATAGAACCTTTGATAATGAGGATTGCACAGTAGATAGAACCTGTGATAATGAGGATTGCACAGTACATAGAACCTATGATAATAAGGATTGCACAGTAGATAGAACCTATGATAATAAGGATTGCACAGTAGATAGAACCTATGATAATGAGGATTGCACAGTAGATAGAACCTATGATAATGAGGATTGCACAGTAGATATAACCTATGATAAAGAGGATTGCACAGTAGATAGAACCTATGATAATGAGGATTGCACAGTATATAGAACCTATGATAATGAAGATTGCACGGTAGATGGAACCTCGGTACTTGTGAGTTATCCGGGCTGCCGATTTTTTCATCGCGCCTGAAAAATCGTGGGCATCGCGTCGGTCGCGGCCATTATAAGGGGCCGCGATGCGACCGACGCGATGCCCGCGATTTCCCATAGACAGTAATGTTAAAAGACGCAATGGACCCGATTTCCCATAGACAGCAATGTTAAAATTATTACAGTAATGTTAAATGATGTCCAAATAAAATGACAATGTGAAATGGGCCAATATGGCCATTTCACATTGGATATGTTTTAAAAAAAAATGTTTCATGGCCCCGTTAACGCCACCCCGCTATTGACGCCAATCCGAAGCGTGGCGAGCGCAGCGAGCCTGCGAGGGGCGGCGGTACGCGTCCTCTGACCTTTTCATACCCCTACTATCCACGTCAGCGTGGAGTTGAGAATAGAAAGTGTGGCGAGCGCAGCGAGCCCTGCGAGGGGACGCGGACACCTGTGAAGCCCGCGAGGGGATGCGTATACCTGTGAAGGTATCCGCGTGCGCTCGCCACACTTCGGGCTCAGTGGCTCGCTGCACTCGCCACACTTTCTATTTTCAACTCCACGCCGACGTGGATAGTAGGGGTATGAAAAGGTCGGAGGACGTGTACCGCCGCCTCTCGCGGGCTCGCTGCGCTCGCCACGCTTTGGATTGGCGTCAATAGCGGGGTGGCGTTAACGGTGGTGGGGGGCCATGAAACATTTTTTTTAAAAACATATCCAATTATGAAATGGCCATATTGGCCCATTTCACATTGTCATTTTATTTTGCACATCATTTAACATTACTGTAATAATTTTAACATTGCTGTCTATGGGAAATCGGGTCCATCGCGTCTTTTAACATTACTGTCTATGGGAAATCGCGGGCATCGCGACGGTCGCGTCGCGGCCCCTTATAACGATCGCAGGCATCGCGTCGGTCAGGTGTCCTTAAGTTAACTAAACTTAAGGACAAAATCGGCAGCCCGGATAATTCACATGTACCAGAACCTCTGGTGAGGAGGGAACCCCAGTAAATAGAACCAATGGTGAGTAGGGTTAAACAGCAGATAGAACATCTGGTGGGAAGTGTAGGATGACTGAACGCTAGATAGAACCTCAGGTGAAAAAGTCTGAACCGCTGAAAGACCCTCTGGATAGGAAGGATGAAGAATAAGTAGAACCTCTGCTGTGGAGGGTTGAACAGCAGCCTGAGCCAGTGGGTGAGAAGAGCAGAAACAACTGTCAGGACCTCTGGTGAGGTATGCTGGGCTGCGCTACATGCTGATGACACTCTTTTAAGACTCAGCCATTTCCTACATCTTAATACTCACCGTCAGTGTCAGATCCAGGTATGGGGCTTCAGTGCGGTCAAAAGTCAAGTATTGGAGCCAAACCAACTGCCACCCCCAATATTTGCCAAATATCACCTACCAGGACTCACTGGGGGTGGGGCAGATGTAACAGGTGCAGAGAGAGTTAGATTTGGGTAAGTTATTTTGTTTCTGTGCAGGGTAAACACTGGCTGCATTATTCTTACACTGCAATTTAGATATCAGTTTGAACAAGCCCCTCCCAAATCTAACTCTCTCTGCACATGTTACATCTGCCCCACCTGCAGTGCAGCATGTTGTTTTCTCCATCTACAAAAATTGCAGCCTTTCTAACAGGCCTGAATAAGGCCCTTAATCTTCATCCAGGGCTTAGTAAATAGACCCTTAGGACGCAAACAAAATTTGGCCCCAAATATGTCAGTGAAGTTAATGAAGACTAACCATTTCAGTTCTGGGTTTATTGGTAATAATAATAATTGTATTTATGTAGTGATGCCCCATAGAAGCCTATGGGCTTCTAACGCGACCCACCGCCGCCCCCCCCCCCCCCACACTGACCCACCGCCGCCCCGCACCGACCCACCGCCACCCCGAGAGCTGTCCTTATGTATGCGATGGGGGGGGGGGAGGGGGGCGGAGCTGGGCTGCAGATGTAAGAACATCCCGCCCATAATGTAGTTCACATTTTAAAAACATTACAAAAACATTAACCCTATGAGGGAAGTCTGGATTTTGCTAGAAAGTAGAAAAGACCATGGAGATGCTACAAAGGCGCGGCAGCCATTTTGGGCCTCCAGTTGCAGGGTTACTCATCCTAACCACAAAGGATTCTGTAGAGGCAGCCATTTTATGTGCACTACATAGGAACACAATGGGCAGAATAGGTTCTGACTGGAACCGATCCCCTATTAGGGAAGAGAAAATTACTAATTGAGAACCTAAAAGGTAAGTTTAAAATTTTTTTTTGTGTATTTGTGTATTTATAAGAACATTTTAATGCTTTATTAATTATTATTTAAAAAACTGTTAAACTACTTTCCCACAAACTACTTCAGCTACTATATCTGGAAAGAAGATCAATCCAAATCAACGACCTGGAAGCTGTTGCTTTGGCAGGTAGGCAAGGCAGGTGAAGGCCAGGTGTCTGGTAATACTAGAGGCAGTCCGCAGCCTTGAGAATCAACAAATCAAGGCTGTGGCCGGAAGAGCTGGTGGTCGAATGCAGGGTTGTGGTGGAGCCAAGAACAGAAACTCTGTGAGCGTGCGACCATCAGAGACCACCAATGAAAGGATGAGGAACAGCCATAAAGCACGATAGAAATGTCCCTTCACATTCTGCGCCCGATGTACAGTATTGTACATCGGGAACCCGACACAAATCCTCTAAGTTCTCTCGTGATGTTTCATTTCAATTCAAACATTAATTGATCAATTTTTTAAAGAAATTAACCAATAACTGAGCTATATTGAATGATATTATTCCCATAATGCCTCTTACTTATCACTAGTTATTACTAGTCAAAATGACAGAACAACGTAACAGTAATGTCAAAACTGAATAGCTTCACTGCGCAGCAAGCAAAGCACTTGAATTCCCTCATAGACTTGAAGCGTAGGCTGTTTCGGGGGAGGGGGGGGGGGTATTCATTCCCAGAAGAGATTTCGCACGGGTGGGAAGATTGTCCGATTACGTCAAGAATGATTTTCTGGCAGTCGGAAAGATCGTGGATCGGCAAAAGCTCGTAGTCTAAACCAGCCACGGATTCGACAATTCAGCAGCTGTTTTCGACAATGCAGATTCGACCTTAAACAAAGTGGAATCTGCATGGGGTGAGTCCTGGTTCAAAATGGCTGGATACTGAGGGACGATATTTTCGCCTGTCGAGACTGAAAACCCCTCTTAGAATTTTTTTTAAGAATGTTTTAGGTCGTAAAAAATAAAATCTTACCTTGCATTTAGGATTTGATAGGAAATTGGCATCTGTGCCCTGACTCTTATCTCCGGGGCTCGGGTGAGACACTCTATGATAAACGACACAAATTCTGCCAGTAATACTGAAAAAAAAATATATCCAGCATTTCCCTCTCTCTGAAGAGGAAATAAATCCTGTCCTGTGTCATCAGAGGAAGAAATGGCAGGATAAGTTGAATGCAATTATTCAGCCAGGATTCAGTTGGAATAGTCATCATTTCTACACTAGTAAACACCACTTCAACTGAAGCCATGCAGGGAACATTCAATCTGATGCATAAATGGAAATTAGATATTCACCTAGTGGCAAAGAAATTCCACTTCTGCTGTATTTGGCAGGGGAATTATAAGGACAGCGCGGAAGAAAGTGGGGCAGAGAGAGTACCCCCGGCGCTGGGATTTCATATAATAGCAAAAAGGGCATGTTTAGCCTGTGTATGCAAAAGTGATGCGAAACCAGATTAAAATCATTGCAGACTGTTCTGTATAATAATAATAATAATAATAATAATAATAATAATAATAGGTGTTGGAATGGTTGTAGTGGTGGTGGGGGTGGCAAAGGGGGCACCTTGCTCCCCCCTCCTAATCATTTAAGAGGTGTCAGTGAATGCACTGAGTAGCGTGGTGCCACTAGAATTACCCCCGGCACTGTGACTGTAGTTTCTGGGTGCAGGTTATCTGCTTTCTGGCTGCTCCACTTCCTCCCTATCCACATTGCTTCTCTGCCTGCCTCCTGGTTCCTCCTCCCCCTTCACTGAGCTCCGACCCCTAGAGTGTGCAGCAAGTAATTCTGGGCTGCCACCTCCTGTAGGACCGGCCCGGCTGCACGGCACTCCTCTCAAATACCAATTTATATATTCTTTCCTCACCTTTCCCCCATCAGCTCCCCCTTTGCCCATTCTCTCTATCCCTTTGCTCCTCCTCTCTCCCCATCTTGTACCCAAACACCCACCCATTTCCCACTAGGTTTTACAAGAAGGGGTGATTACCAGGGGCGGCTCCAGAGGTGGAGCTACAGCACAGTCCAAAATTCAAATAGGGTAGAAAGTAAACACCAACTGTCACTGAGTCCCAGCCACATTCGGAATGACAGTTGGTGTGACTCCCTTATTTGAATTATGTAGTGCTGCAGCCCCACCTCTGGAGCCGCCACTGGTTATTACAAATTACACTTTCCCTCCTCTCGGCAGCCCCCTGGGTACAGGGTACACAATAACAATAGTATGCTATATAAGGTACAGCTGACATCAGCTGCCCGCCCCCTCACCCGCATTACCGGGCCATTTCCATGGAAACATGCAGTTCGCCGTGCCCGCTCGCACCAAGCACCTGCACATGCGCGGGGGACCGATTAAATCAGAATAACCCCCTTAATCTCCATCCACTTTACCACTCTCCAAGGCTTAGATGTACTAAGCCATACTGAGAGATAAAGTGGAGAGAGATAAAGTACCAGCCGGTCAGCTCCCAACTGTCATGTTATGGTCGATCTTTGAGAAACGGCAGTTGGGATCTGGTTGGCTGGTAGATTATCTCTCTCCACTTTATCTCTCTTGAAAACTAAACAGAAACAAAACATCAGTTTTGCTGTGCCATCGATGGAGGGAAACTGCCTGGCTCTCCCCCATCGATGGCAAAAGTATTCAACATCGGCCATAAACCATCAATGATTTTGAATCATCGATGGCCGATGGCCATCCCTATTCTACAGTACCCTCTGTATATCAGCGTAGCAGATTGTCTGCAGAGCGCTGAATAATGCATGGTTATACTGTGCGTGTATATATATATATATATATATATATTATATATACATATAGTTTGTATATTGTACATAGTTTAGCTATGAAAGCCCCACGTTCTCTGACAGTTATACTACGTAACTTTATTCACCCAGAATAATCAGGATTCATTCAGGAACAATCTACATTTAATTGAATTATGGATTTAGTGATATCATCTGCTTGACGGAGCACGAGAGGATTAAAATTCAGCTACTTTTTTGGCATTAGGACATTATTATGTTATGGGGTTTTTTTACATTTGTTTCTCCCTACTTTTTGCACATTTGTTTATTAAATCTGTCACCTGAGATAATCCTACCACGCTATTATGCTGAGTGCAAGCTAACCTATCATTTTCACATACAACTTCACTGATGCAAATGAAAATCAAGCCACGATGCGTCTGCCTATATAATAAAATGAAGTGCTGATAAAGAAAAAATGTCCTCATCCTGTTGGCATGCATCCGCCTGTTGGACCTACTTCCAGGTGAGTTTTATTTGACAACAATCTCCCATGACTAGGAACTGGCGAATTCAGACAGTCACCATTCCACCATAAGGCGGTCCATTGTTGGGTAAACTTTGGTTATATTTGATGGTTTGAAACCAGTGACAAGGTCCATTCTTGCTGTGAGAAGTAACAGGCTGTGTATCAAGCAGGGAAAGGGGTGGGGCTAAGCTTGTATTCCCGGCACTAAAAATAATTAAAAAAAACATTGCTCACATCTACCTTAGGATGGCAAAACCATTGACCTGTGGTGACAAACCCATGATGATTGTAAAACCATTTGTGGTCAATGGCCATGCCTACTCCACTAGTACCGGTCATTATCACATTGCCATGACTGTTGATGGGTAATGTTTTCCATCTTGGGACTTGGGTTATGTTGGCACTCTTGTACCCCTTTTACACCAAAACGCTGGGTCGCACCCGGCTTTTTTAGACCCAGGTTCAAGCCGGGTGCGACCCGGCGTTTAGTGCAATTTACACCGGGCGGACAGCCCGGCCCGCACCCCCCCCTCCCCTCCCGGTGCTTGGAGATGACAGGATGATGTCATCTCCAAGCGCCAATCACCGCCGGACCGGAACGCTGCTGGGGGCAGCCCAGCACTAAGGTAAGCTGCTGGGCTGCCCCCAGTCACCGCGCGCACCCCCCCGCCGTCGCACAGGAGGTAAATGGATGCCGCACACAGGCATCCGTTCACCTCCCTCCCCCGCCGCCGCTGCTGTCTGCAGGGTATAGCAGACAGCAACGCCGGCTGTCAGTGTCAGGCTGACAACCCGTCCAACCTGCGGACGCTGCGGTCCGCAGGTTGGACGTTCCCCATTCATGTAAATGGGAGCCGTGTCATCCGACCCGGCGTTCCCATTTACACCGCCCTCTACCCAGGTCCTAGCCGTGTTCTACCCAGGTCAGGACCTGGGTAGAAGTCTCGTATAAAGGGACACGGCGTTAGGGATTTACACCGCCGAAGATCCGGGTCTGACCCGCTGCTGACCCGGATTTTTCGGCGGTGTAAAAGGGGTATTGGTAGGGTGTACTGGATTGCTGCTAAGTAGGGGTAGAGAATGTGGAAAGGTGTATTCCAACTGTTAATCTGAATAAAAATCTCTCTAAAGGTGCCCATACACGCACCGATTTCACTGTGCTGTGCGTTTTGTACTTCAAGCTGTCATGCGATTTTGGCACTTGAAGTGGATGCGATGCGATGTACTGTACTTTGCGGGTGCGATGCGCTTTTTTTTTTTTTAAAGTTAATAGCTACTAATGGACATCGCATCGCATGTACTCCTGTACTGATGCAATGCGATGCAATGAAGCACAAAAAGTACTGCCTGTTGATACTTTTTGTGCTTTACAATATTGTACCTGCGGGGACGCGCATCGCATCCCCGCAGGTACACGGTGCGATTATCCCACATGCGATGCGTTTTGTACTTTAAAAGTACAAAACGCATGCGATAATCGCAGCGTGTATGGGCACCTTTAGTCAAAGCGAGTACTGTAGAAATCTATATGCACAGATCCTCGAATTTGGACCACCATAGTTTTGATCCAGTTTCGGTCTTCGATGTCTTAATGCTGGAAGCAGCAGATGACAGTGGGCCGAGTATAGGGAAAAAAAATTGTTTTTGTTTCCAAGTTCGCATCTCAAAAGGGATAAAATGCTGAATGATAAATATAAGGCGAAAACTGTACAAGATCCCTATCACACTGTGCATACACATGGATGACCACCGATCAGAACACTGACACGGTATCCCGAAAGAGGGAATACCCCCAGTGGCGTAGCTACGTTTTGGGCGCCCCCCCCGTCGCCGCCCCGCCAAGCACCCCTACCCCGCCACCCATGCAAACCCCCCCTCAATCCCCCACAGCCTTACCTATCGCGCTGGTCCCGGCGGCTCCGTTCTTCTGCTGAGGACCACCAGAAAATGGCCGCCCCCATACAGCAGACAGTTTCAGAGAACTGTGTGCTATATAGGGGTGGACATTTTGTGGTGGTCCTCAGCAGAAGAACGGAGCCGCCGGGACCAGCGCGATAGGTAAGTCTGCGGGGGATTGAGGGGGGGTTAACTATAGCACCGCAGCCCCCGGCGCCCCCACATGCACAGCGCCTCCCCCGCGGTGGCAGGGGCTGCGGTGCAATACCCCTACCACCCAAACTATAACCCTACCTTCTTGCAGTCTAACCACCGCTATCCTTACTGCCGTACTGCATTCCCTAGGTCGACTCCAAAAGATCAACATGAACTACGTAGATCAACATTGACAAAAGTTTGACATGTACTAGGTCAACAGTGAAGAAAGGTCGACATGAGCAAACGTTTGAAAAGAAAAAGGTCAAGTTGGCAAAACTTTTCAATTTTTTTGGTGTCAATGTCGACACCTGAGCTCCAATTACTGTACCACGTCTCCTCCCATGGCTCGATTCGCTTGCCATGCTTCAGTACGGGTGCCTCGCTCCGCCTCTGCTGGACCTGGCCCACTTTACGGTACCTAATCTGAGTCCACGTGGAAAAAAAAAGTAAAAAATAATAATAAATCGTTAAAACACACATTGACCTTTTTTATGTGTTGATCATAGCCACGTAACAGATTGCCCCTTTAAAAAATGTCTGAGTTCATCCGGCATCCCACATGGGGGCGGAACTCGTGAGGCATTACATCCTGCCCATTGTCTGTGAGCCACCTGGATACCTTAGTGCCAACTGGTGGCATTCTGTATAGGCAACATGTATACCTTAAATATGTCTATTTATAAATAAAATGTTATACGTTTATATAGCATAATAAAAATATGATCTGTTTTCCCGTTTTTTCAGGATAGCCATCGTTTGATTACCATGTTAAAACATGATGGAATGGCCTATCCCAATGCAGGGTTAATATACATGCATGTATTTCTCCATAAGAAACTGTAGGCAAAACGTATTCTGTCATTTCCTATGCAAAACCCTCTTCACAGTTAACCTACTTTCCTGACATTGTCTCTGATCTTGTCTCAGAAACTGACCTATGCAAGTGACATCCCCAGGCTCGGAGATAGAACTCCCTCTTGTACCCGATTGAATCCGTTTGATATATTTAAAGTCTTCTGTCATTTGCCTTCTCTTTCTTCTCTCCTTCCAGCTGCTCTTACAGAGGTCCTCAAGGACTAGGACGGCTCGGACAGGATCTGAGCATCCAGCTTTTGAAATAATACGATAAGATAAAATGCAGAGAGATTACAGTGGTGAAGTCATTCAATTAATCAGCATGGAAGTGAAGTTCTCTCTCTCTCTGTAGAAGAGTTTGGCCTTTGCCCCGGTACCTTCCTGCGACAGTCAATCTTCTGTCAGTGTGAAAAGTTACCTCTGGTCCTTCACAGCCTAAGATCCATCTAAAGTCCCCAATCTCTCCTTAATTGACGGAGAAATGTCCCATCTCTCTCTGTGCTGCAATTGGTTCTTGACAGGTTTTCATCCATCACTGAGCTGTATTTATGTTCCAACCATTTATCTTCTCATCTACCTGTTCTAATGAATGACTACATGGTGGGACACTGAGCTCTGTGACTGTGGAGCGCAGGAGGTAACGTCTTACGGGTAAATGTAGGTTCTGGGTCTGAGTTTGGTCTTTGTTATTGGTCTACAATATTAGCATATTGGAAATGACTAGCACAGCCCCCTCTTTCTTATTATTTCAGACACACAGCCCCCTCTTACTTATTATTGTTAACACACAGCCCCCTCTTACTCTTTGTTCCCATTATTATTATTATTCGATTTTACTTATTAGGCGCTAGAAGTATTTTGCAGCGCCGTACAAAGGAACAGTACAGGAAGACAAAACCTAACATTACAGTAAATAAATAACAAAAATAGAGTACAGGTAAAAAGAGCACCACAATTGAATACACACCACAGCTTAGATGTACTGTAGGGATGGCCATCGGTGCAGACGCCATTAATGGTTGCCATCGATGGTGATTCTGCACCCAGCCATCGATAGCAGTAAACTATTTGATGGATAACCATGTCCCGGGACCTTGAAAAAAAAAGAAAGAAAATAAACCATCCGTTCTCCTTTACTATTGATGTAGGGAAACAATCTGGTTCTCCCACATCGATGGCAAAAGTATTCGACATCGTGCATAAGCCATCGATGATTTTAAATCATCGATGGTCGTTGGCCATCCCTAATGTACTGTAGGGGCTGGTGGCCAAAGATGGAGATGAGTATGCGGACAAAGATGGTCGCTGAGTGTTGGAGTATAGGAGAGCTGTGAGTGACATGTGAAGAGAAGAGGGCTTAGACGACAGGGGGGAAGAGGGCCCTGCTCTGAGGAGCTTACAATCTAGTGGGAAGGGGAGACAGACAGATGACATGAGGTGCAGGCAAGTGGTTGAGTTCTTGATAGCAGGTCGACCATTAAAGGTCGATACGGCTTAGGTTGACACGTGAAATATGTTGACATGAGGGGCACCGAAAACACTAGTACCAACCCTGGTCTGCCTGCTGGGAGGGGGGGGGGGGGCTAGGTGGCAGGGATAGAGTTCCACCACCTCTCCATGACCACTTTAAGCCCTGGCGCCTTCCATCCATTGGTAAAAGTTGCTGTTATCATCATCATCAATAACAAATATTGGACCAGCTCTATCTTTGGTGTAAGAGATGCGACTGATCTGCTTGCAATATCCTGCAATTTGACAACAAGCCCATGACACGCTCATGGCAAACGCAGCCTTGCTGACAAACTACCTCCTTATGCCCCTGAAGCTGGTGCCTCACACATCCCTGTAAGGCTGACAAAAGTGCATCCTGCAGAGGCACTCCGAGACAGGAAGACATGGCGCGCTGTCGGGATGAAGGAAAATGGCTCCATCTGTACTATGCCCCTGTCGCTGGTGCCTCACCCCTCCCTGCATGAAGAAGATATCCCCTTTACGATCACCCCCCCCCCCCCCTCCGGCTGCCTGGACTTCCTCATTTCTGACGGGGAAGTCCAACTGTGCATGCGCAGAGTAAGTAGCTGGCGGGGCATGCTGGGAGGGATCCGTGTCAGATCCCTCACACAGCAGCGCTGCGTAGGCTTCTATGGGGCGATGCCCCGCATTTCAAAATGCGGTAAAACCCCCAAATGAATTTCTTTAGCGCATCCCGCCCCTGGGGCTTTGAATTCTGGTACTGCAGTATCACCCTCCTGAGGCAGTCGCTGTACTAGGGAAAACATTTCTTTAGCGCATCCCGCCCCTGTGGCTTTGAATTCCGGTACTGCAGTATCACCCTCCTGAGGCAGTCGCTGTACTGGGGAAAACATTTCTTTAGCGCATCCCGCCCCTGTGGCTTTGAATTCCGGTACTGCAGTATCACCCTCCTGAGGCAGTCGCTGTACTAGGGAAAACATTTCTTTAGCGCATCCCGCCCCTGTGGCTTTGAATTCTGGTACTGCAGTATCACCCTCCTGAGGCAGTCGCTGTACTAGGGAAAACATTTCTTTAGCGCATCCCGCCCCTGTGGCTTTGAATTCCGGTACTGCAGTATGACCCTCCTGAGGCAGTCGCTGTACTAGGGAAAACATTTCTTTAGCGCATCCCTCCCCTGTGGCTTTGAATTCCGGTACTGCAGTATCACCCTCCTAAATCAGTCGCTGTACTAGGGAAAACATTTCTTTAGCGCATCCCGCCCCTGTGGCTTTGAATTCCGGTACTGCAGTATCCCCCTCCTGAGGCAGTCGCTGTACTAGGGAAAACATTTCTTTAAACGAAAGGATAATTCTAGCTAAACATTTGTTTGGACTAAATAGGCTTTAATTGAATGTGTCCACAAGCCTCTGTCGTAGAGCGGGTGTTATGTCTGGTTTTATGAAGAGCTTTATTTCTGCTGACAACAGGGGAAGGAATTTAGGACTAGATGCGTATACATTTATGGCCTCTTTTATCTTGTCGTGAAAACGCGGCTTTTATACAATATATCCAATAGCGTTTTACAGCTTGTGTCTGACAGGTGAAAGTGTTCCTTTCATTGGTGCTGTATTTCTGGGTCTCTTTCATCTGCACGGTGACAGTCATTATCTGCATGTGGAACCCATAAGCATTAGGGGGCTGATTCAGGTAAGAGCCATCCCGCCGAAGCTCCGCCGATGATGCGTTCTGTGATGCTGGTAACTGGGCATTGTATGGCGTGGGGGCGGGGACATGATGGCGCATCCAGCATCCAAGATCCTGCCTCACTCACACCACCTCCTGCACCGACCCAACTGCCCTCTCCCGGAGGGGTCAATCAGTATATCAATAATGCAGACTGAAAACATCAGCCTGTGTGTTTTGTAGAGTAAATCCGATTTATGCCCCTTTCCCACTGCAGCTAAAAAACGGTAAATTGCCAATTTTCAGCGCAATTTACCGTTTTAAGGCTGCAGTGGGAAAGTGCCAGAGTTGAAATACCGTTTAAAGCTAAATGGTATTTCAACCAATTTTTAAAGCAGAGTCCTACACGTTAAAATAACGTTTAAGAGGCAGTGGGAATGCCTCGTAAACGTTATTTAGCCTCCAGGCAGTCCCAGTGCCTGATGAGACCTAGTAGTTCTCACTTTGCGCATGTGTAATGAGTGCACGTGCATAATAAAGAGCCGCTCATTACATATGCGCATATGTAATGAGCGGCTCATTAGTATGCACGTGCACTCATTACATATGCGCAAAGTGAAGCAGCCCATACACGCTGCTATGAGGGCATGCTTTCCGTGCTGTACTAGCACGCATCACATTGCATTGCATTGCATGTGCATCCGTTGTGCATGCAATGCGATGCAATTTGATGAAACCTAAGTACAAAAAGTATGTGCTTGCACATACTTTTTGTACTTAGGTTTCATCAAATTGCATCGCATTGCATGCACAACGGATGCACATGCAATGCAATGCGATCCGTGCTAGAACAGTACACCCACAGAGCAGCGTGTATGGGCTGCTTGAGAACTACTAGTTCTCATCAGGTACTGGGACTGCATGGACCCTGCATGGACCCCCCGCTGCCTCCCCACTGCCCTGCATCCCCGTGCAGGTAAGTACAAGGGGAGGTGGGGGCACAGGGCAGGTACGGGGGGGTTAGGCACTCTTTACACTGGGGGGAGGGGGGTTAGGCACTCTACATTTTTCAAGGTTCACTGCAATGGGAATGGTACTTAAATGGTATTTAAAACGGTAATCTGCTGCAGCGGGAATGCTAATACCGTTTTAAATACCATTTAAGATTACCAGTACTTTAAACTGGTCTGCAGTGGGAATGCAGCATTAAATTGCAATTCAATTAATAAAAATAATAATAATAATGATGCTCTTTATAAAGCACTCTTCTTCCAATTCCACTTACAAAGGTATTAATAGACTACAGAAAAGAGCCAGTGATTTCTCTTCCTTTGGAAACTGAAGGGGCACTAATGGAACGCGTGGGTATGCAGGAGAGTCTCCAGTCTGGTTAGGAAGGTCTGTAGAGTGGGGACCTCTTGTGCTGTGGGAGGAAGTGAGAACCAGAGAGTCAGGGCATCAATAAATGAGATTCTTAGTACATTACTACTAATGGCCCTTCATCTACAGAGCACATTAGGTGAGTAGGAGAGAAGCGGCATCCAGTACCCTGGACCCTGGTCATGTAGGACTGTGACAGTGAGTAATCCAATCTTGGAATCGATTCCAATATTACAGGCAGACAGAAAACAGAGAAGAGAATGGGCGCTACAGTACGTGGAGGGCCGGATCAAGCCTTGGGGGGGTCCTTAAGACTGGAGAACCCGGAGCACCTAAAACTGAAGCTCATGAAACCTGATACACTGCTGCATATTGCCCTGCTCGCATTCTGGCTGGCTGGATCTGCTGCTGCACAAAAGGGAGTGCTATAAATGTCAGTGTGCTCCAGCCAGGGGGCCTCCTAACAGAGGGGGAGGAGCAGGGTACAGTATCCCCTGCATTCCCCCTTTAATCTGGCTATGAGTATGTGGGTGGAACGGCCAAGTTGGGTAATAGACTGGAAGCTGTGAATGAGAATGACTAAGAGAGTTCTAACTCGTTTACTCCTCCAACAGCAATAACTGTCTTACAGCATGGTAACTGGGGGTGTGAGAGCGGTGTTGGCGCCTAATCCTGCAGCTGGATGCACAAATGACAATGATACCCATTGGGAAACCCGCACAAGCCCAGTACATAGAGGTAAGAGACGGGGCACGGAACAGCACCCTGCAACCAGTAGTGTGGCAGCAGGGCCCCCTACAGACTCCAGAGACCGCTGAAGTTAAAGGGTGCTGGAGACCCCACCCCCTTGTATGACATCACATGCAAAAGAGGCGGGGCCAGCCCAGGGTGCCGGAACTGCTCGTTGCTGGCAGGCAGACAGATATCTGAGATCAGATATCAACTAAAAGTTTAGGTTTCAAAAACTTTAGACACGTTTACATTACTTTTTAACTGACATAAAACTTCCAGTACTTCCAGCTAATAGACCTGTGGGCGATCGATACCGGGGAAAGCCCCAGGAGGTCTCAACCCCTTTAATCATCATCTGATTTAAAAGTGCTAAATGCCCTTTGCTAATCAGACCAAGGTAAAATAGCCAAAGTATCTAAACTTTTGGTAGGCAGTAAAAGCTTTTAGACGTATAATTGTCAGTGTAACAAAATGTTCTTTCACCTAGCAGCGAATTGTATTTTATCTGTATAATTTTCCTTTTCATGCAATAGTTTTTCAGTAAACCTTGCGGGGTGGCAGAGAGACTGACTAATCCCAGCCGCCCCATCCCCACCAGCACTCCACCCCCAGCCCCTCCTGACAAACTTTTTTTTTTTTTTTTACTGAATTTTTCAATGTATGTGATTTTTAAGTCTGGTATTAATGATTAAGTACAGTGGTAGCCAACTCCAGTCCTCGAGAGCTACCAACAGGTCACATTTTCCCAGGCAACCTAGCTGCTGCAAAGATGTAATCATTTCTTACTGCCACATTTTAAATTAGCCACAGGTGGAGCTAATAGTGTGGCCGCTATACATGGGCAGGCTCCAGGGGTGGGGGTAGGCTCACTCACCTGCTCCCAGGACGGTGCTTTCCGCCTGCTCTCCTCAGAGCCGGCGGGAGTCGGGACTCTTCCTGCTGCTGCTGCTCCTCCAGCCAGCTCATTACCGCCCTCCAGTGGCCGGCGCCCTAGGCAAATGCTGCCTAGTGGTGGCGCCGGCCCTGCTAGGTGTATTGTCCTGATGGAGGAAGGTAGTAGCAATCTCCTTACAGACGTGAAGGAACCTGTTTCTCAAGTGATTAAGCACTCCGATGTAAAATACACCACTGATAGTTTGGCCGGTAGGCAGAAATTCCTTGTGAACCACACCCTTTGTGTCCAAAAAGACAACGAGCATGGATTTGATCTTTGATTTCCATATTTGTCCCTTTCTGAGTGTGGTGTCCATGGCGTGTGCCACTCTGGACTTTGCCTTTTGGTCTCTACGGATTGTACCCAAAGACCCAAGTTTTGTCACCTGTTATCACTCTGTCAATAAATATAGGCTCACTTTGTACACGCTCCAAAAGTTGGCTGGAAATCGCCACAGGCTTGTCTTTTTCATCTTAGTCAAAACCTTGGGAACCAAAGGGGCGAACAACTTTCGCATCGCTAATTCGTTTGACACAATCTTTTGCACAGTCGTTTTTGGAAGTCCCAACCTTTCTGCTACCATTCTAACACTCAAACGAAGGTCAGTGTTCAAAACATTGTGCACTTTGTCCACATTTTGCTCATTACTTCTTGCTGAAGGTCGTTCGGAGAGTGGTTCGTCCTTAACATCTTCTCCGTCCTCCTAGAAGAATTTAAACCAGTGATAAACTTGCGCCTTGGACAAGAATTCCTCCCCGAAGGCCTTTCTAAGCATGGAAAGTGTCTTGGTATTCGATTTCCCAAGATAACCAACAAACTTGACCACATATAGTTGCTCAATGGTATGCTCCATTTTGAGTCTCAACCGAGGAAAAAAAGGAGACTTTGTTTACAGCTCGATCTGTAGATTGTAAAGGCTGACAACAGACAACTGCCGCCAACGGGAATGTGTAGCTGAGATTTACCTCCATCCATCCCGCCCTACAGCGCCGCCAGGCATTTTTCCTGCCTGGCGTGAAAAAAAAAGTATAATTTCTTTCCGGACAGACACTGTACTTTACTATCCAAGTGAGCATAGACTGAGAATGTGATAGTGTACCGAGCACAGGGAGGCACCGCTCCCGAAACATGGCGAGCACAATCAGCCATGCGAGGGGGTGCGGCACACTTATACGGTGTCCGTGTGACCTTTTGAGTGTCGACCATGTCCATGTCGACCGTAAGCGTGTGTCGACCTTCTGGCAAGGTCAAACTATGGTATGTGGACCATTTTGAGGTGTCGATCTCTAGACATTGCCGACCCCTCATTGCCACATTGAAGATACTACCTTTCTAAGGGGAAAGAGGAAAGTTCTGAACGCCAGCTAACTACTGTAGAACTAATTCATGCAAATGAGTATAGTATTACAGAGTATCAGAATAATGGGCCCCATACATCAGCAATCACAATTAATGGATTTCCAGATCCAGGGATTTTTTGGCCAGATAAATGGATTCTACAATCTATTTCATTTGCCCACACATTACAGATTTATTTCAGTGATTGGCAGATTTTTCCATCTAAAGATTGCATCTTCATATCTGGAAATTGCCCAATCGATTGTCATTTCAGCTGTTCATAATGTAAATAGATGAAGAAGACGAATTGGGAATGCCCACACATATAAAAAAGATCCGCAGATAATACCAGATTATTAAGCATGTTTAAAAATCTGATTAAGCAATCGATTGGCGATCCCTATTAATTGTTGATTGGGATTGCCAAAAGGGGGAGCTCACACATCTAAACTTAATTGTGGCAATCATCTCCAGATCTCAGGATTGTCACAATTAATTGCTGATGTATGGGGTCCATAACAGTAGACTGAAGAATCAAATCAAAAAAACTTCAAGAGGAGTGAATATAGAAATGACAGGCTTTTAGCAAAATTTAGGACAAAGAGAAAACTATTTCCTTGTGTTATGGACCCCATACATCAGCAATTAATTGCTTAATCAGATTTTTAAACATGCTTAATAATCTGGTATTATCTGCGGATCTTTTTTATATGTGTGGGCATTCCCAATTCGTCTTCTTTATCTATTTACATTATGAACAGCTGAAATGACAATCGATTGGGCAATTTCCAGATATGAAGATGCAATCTTTAGATGGAAAAATCTGCCAATCACTGAAATAAATCTGTAATGTGTGGGCAAGTCAAATAGATTGTAGAATCCATTTATCTGGCCAAAAAATCCCTGGATCTGGAAATCCATTAATTGTGATTGCTGATGTATGGGGCCCATTACACTCATTGTGTTATGCTATACAATTATCAGAAAAAAACTGAGATTTATCTCCATCCACCCCGCACTACAGCGCCGCCAGGCATTTTTCCTGCTTGGCGTGAAAAAAAAAGTATAATTTCTTTCCGGACAGACACGGTACTTTACTATCCAAGTGAGCATAGACTGAGAATGTGATAGTGTACTGAGCACAGGGAGGCACCGTTCCCGAAACATGGCGAGCACAATCAGCCATGCGAGGGGGTGCGGCACACTTATACGGTGTCCGTGTGACCTTTTGAGTGTTGCTGATGTATGGGGCCCATTACACTCATTGTGTTATGCTATACAATTATCAGAACAAACGCACTATTCATACAATTGCTATGAAAGTGTAAAAAGCTGCACAGCTCAGAGACCTCCATTTGTGTTTTTTTTTTTCTTAGTAGGAACTTTGAAACAGGCCCGGTGTAATGTTCCTCAGCATCCTAGGCAAAACTTCTAACACCAAACTGCCACCAGTACAACAAGGATATTTCCCCCTCTGAGCTCCCCCTCCCTTACTATAGTATAGTATTTATAGCAGGGGTGGCCAAACCTGTCTTCAATATCTACCAACAGTTCATGTTTTTCAGGCAACCTGGACATCTATAGTAGGAATGAATGCAGGTTTAAAAATGTGACAGTTAGTAATGTCTACAGCTGTGCACCAGCTAGGTGATCTGGGGAATGTGACAGTTAGTAATGACTACAGCTGTGCACCAGCTGAGAAGTCTGGGAAATGTGACAGTTAGTAATGACTACAGCTGTGCACCAGCTAGGGAGTCTTGGAATGTGACAATTAGTAAAGACTGCACCTGTGCACCAGCTAGGTGGTCTGGAAAATGTGACAGTAATGACGACACCTGTGCACGAGCCGAGTGGTCTGTGGAATGTGACAGTTTGTAATGACTGCAACAGTGCACCAGCTAGGTGGTCTAGGGAATGTGACATTTAGTAATGACTACACCTGTGAACCAGCTAGGTGATTTGGAAAATGTGACAGTTAATAATAACTACAGCTTTGCACCAGCTAAGGTGTCTGGGAAATGTGGCAGTTAGTAATGACTGCACCTATGTATCAGTTAGGTGGTCTGGGAAATGTGACAGTTGGTAATGACTGCACCTGTGCACCAGCTAGGGGATGTGCACTAGCTAAGGAGTCTGGGAAATGTGACAGTTAGTAATGCCTATTGCTGTGCAGCAGCTAGGGGATGTGCACTAGCTAAGGAGTCTGGGAAATGTGACAGTTAGTAATGCCTATTGCTGTGCAGCAGCTGGGTGGTCTGGGAGTTGTGACAGTTAGTAATGATTGCACCGGTGCACCAGCTAGGTGATTTGGAAAACGTGGACATTTGGTAGATCTCGGGGACTGGTTTGGCCAGCCCTGAGCTGTAGTATATTATTGTATTTCATGTCTTGTACTGATTCACCCAAGGGTTAAAATGAGCCATAACGAGGCGGAACTGTGTTCCATCAGTTCCATTATGGAGGCGAAGCGGTTCTGCCTCCGTCCGTTCACCCTTCCCTGCTGTCTGTCCCTGCCTGCCCCCGACTGTCTCTCTCAGAGCAGGTCCATCTATGTGGCGCGACTATTTAAAAAGATGTGCCAGGCCTGGCTTGCAACCAATCGGAGCTGGCAGCCAATCTGGAGCCACCGCTGCCTGACTGGCTCCTGATGAGCCGCGAGCTCTGCCTCGCGATCCGGCCCAGGCGCGTCATTTGAAATAGCTGCGCCGAGGCATGGACGGATGAACAGATAAGCCACAGGGGTAGTGAGGGGAATAATGGTGCAATTGGACCCTGATAATCAGCCCGGTGCCTGGTGTGTGTGTGCTGTGCGTCTCAGAGCATCCCTCCTCCACCTCCTGCAGCAGATGTGACTGGCAACAGCGGCAGTTCCACAGCTGCTTCTGCCGTCTGTCACTCACTCATTGCTGGGAGGGCGACTCTCCAACACCATTGCCTCCGCCACTGCTACTCCACAACACTGCCTCCCCCACACTGCTACTCCACACCACTGCCTCCCCACACTGCTACTCCACACCACTGCCTCCCCACACTGCTACTCCACACCACTACCTCCCCACACTACTACTCCATACCATTGCCTCCCCACACTACTACTCCACACCACTGCCTCCCCCACACTGCTACTCCATACCACTGCCTCCCCACACTGCTACTCCATACCACTGCCTCCCCACACTGCTACTCCACACCCCTGCCTCCCCACACTACTACTCCATACCACTGCCTCCCCACACTGCTACTCCACATCACTGCCTCCGTACACTGCTACTCCACACCACTGCCTCCCCACACTGCTACTCCACATCACTGCCTCTCCACACTGCTACTACACATCACTGCCTCCCCACACTACTAGGGGCCTAGTTTGTGACGCGCAAGCCAATCAGGAGCCATCTATACCTGATTGGCTGCCAGGCCGTGAGCTCTGATTGGCTTGCCGATGGATGGACCTACTCTGCTAGAGACACCCGGTTTACCCACCGCTCTGCTTGGCTGTCTCCTTTACCACACAGTGAGTGCAGTGCACACAGTAACTGGCACTGTGCATGTAATGTTACCCCTGGCACCGAGCATGTAACCCCTGGCACCGAGCATGTAACCCCTGGCACTGTGAATGTAAATGCAAAGGGAATTATGGTGTGTGGCATACTGTGTAATGGGCATTATGATGCGCATAATCCCCTGTCCCACAAAGCCATGCCGTAAAATTTTGTAGCGCGTCTTCGGCGCACACTGTTACGTTTCGTTTAGGTGTTGGGTTGTTTTGCACTGTGGGGCATAATTTAAATTACGAATGATACGAATGGCGCTTATTATTCTTTTCATGGGTATGTGGGACAGGCCATAAATGTAAAGGTTGCAGGGGGTGCCGGACACCTTAGTACCCACACTGGCTTTGAATTATGGGCAAATCCATCCGCTGAAAATGCAAATGCAGAAGGAGGAGTCAGACACCGTGCTGCAATAGTGATACCAGCGTCGTGACCGAGCTCGTAGCCTGCGATCAACATAGCCGGTGCTTCCTGCAGATGCCAGCTTACTCATCCTCATTGTCACAGGGCACCTGGTGAGGCCAGGGGGTGCGATTCTAGAGACCCTGGCATTGTCACTTCCAGAAAATGGGGGCAGAATGGCCCTGTTTCTGGAAACACCAGCAAAAACGCTGTGAAAACACCCATTTTTCACATTATTTTTGTACAAAATAATGTTAATAAATCCTCCCCTTTGTCAGCCTGGACTGATCAGCCGAGACCAGCATAATGACTGTGCTACAGGTCAGTGACAGAGGTAACGTGTGCCCAAGTCACCTGCAAACCCACCCTTGTGCTTCAGGGGAGGACACTCCTAAAGTTATTAGGGGTAAATTACTAAGATAGGAGATCTACTGAAGTGGGATGTTGCCCTTAGCAACCGGTCAGATTTGACTTCTTATTTTTTTTAGCACCTTCTAATAGAATCTAACCTGCAATAGAACGCCCATCTTAATAAATGTACCCCTTGGTATCCCGAGGGCTAGAGAACAGTAAAAGTAATGCAGTGGCCTTGTATAAGAGGAACACAGTGTCACCAGCAGCCCGCTGGCGATACAGACCTAGCGACCAGGCACATCTTGCGCGGCACTCTCAGGCTGCACAAGGCGATAAGAAGCATTTAGCTCCCGAGCGAATGTAACACATATATCTACCACAGAGACATGATTATATTGTCAGATCCCTCGTCAGATAGCAGAGCTGTAGCTGCAGCAATACTGAGATTAGAGATCATTTGGAATCTAAAAAGAAGGAGATTCTGTCATTAACAATGGTAGCGGCTACATTGTGGCAGGGGAAATTGGTTCAGGAAAATGAAACTATTTCATAATAGAAAAGAGTAACGTTATCTTTGGTTGCTATGGGCACCTCTTTTTATTTTCGGAAGCTTTAGTAAGTGTATTCCTAAGGATCCATAACACCTATTGCGGTGTACTTTTTGCCCAGATCCGGGTCTGCTCTGGAGGGGCCCGGTTCCCACTCCCCCTTTCCGGGGAGCCGGGCAGTGGGGAGGGAGAGAACAGGCTGCCGCCGCAGCACAGCCTCTCTCTCCAGCTCAGCACACGCTGCTCAGCGCAATCTCTCATTTATTTTTTCACAGGGTTGCCTACCTCCCAACATGACCCATTCCAGGAGGGACAAGCTGCTCTGTTTCTGGACATCCATGCCATTGGCAGTTGCAGGGCTGCAGCACAGTCCAAAATTCAGATAGGGGATCCCCACCAACTGCCACCCTAAACAGCACAGTGCAGACTCACTCGCAGGTGTGGCTCCCCTATTTGAATTTGCGACAGTGGTGCAGTCCCACCTCTGCAACTGCAACTGGCAAGGAAGTCCAGAATCAGAGCATTTTGTCCCTCCTGGAATGAGTCATGTTGGGAGGTATGCGGGTGTGGCCATCCCTTCTCTGGAGGCCTTGCCCCTGGTTGGTGGCCACATCCCCTGACGACCTGTCAGCGCCCCTGGACAGCACCAGAGCATGCCCGAATGGAAGAACACACACAACACTTACATTCCCCCATAGAGGTGAGGATCATCATTAGCCGTTTATTATATAGGACACTGTATATTTATTTCACGCGCAGAACTGTGGGAGAGATAAACAATTACAGTGACGTTCGGGATAGGAACACGTAGCAAGCTATGGCGTTAGTAATGTGAGATTAATTAGCTGGTCTAAAAATACACCGCATGCATTCTTTGCAGGGTAAGGCAGCTACTTAGTACACAATATACTGTAATTGGGGTGAAGGAGCCTGATAACTGGCCTCCTGCCGGGCCAGGAAGGAGTATGGTTTTTCTATAGGGGATAAATTGGTAGGTCCTTGGCTGGAGATGTTTGCTTGTCCTCGTTTGGATAAAGAGTTAAAACTTGAAGCGGTTGATGCGAACAGTGGTTGCTAGGCAACAGTTCTGTCCATCATTCCTAAATGACCGTTTATGACATGATCACAGCTAAATCTAAAGGCCATTAGTCGCTCCTAGTTCTAGGCTTTCTCTGCTGCATATGCCACTGGAGAATTCAGTACTCCATTTAATTTGGATTTCATTTACTTATAATGCCCCTTTAGTGTGTTTTTGTGTCAGACTAGAACCGGAGGAAGCTCTGGGATCAGTGGAATCACTAGGGGGGTGCGGGAGTTAAGTGACCCGCGACAGCAAAATACAGGCTCCTCCTAAGTGACAGGAGCCAAGTGCAACACTTTGGTTTTGCCACAATGTAGGAGCTGACAGTCTTCTGGGGCTTGGCCACATCTCAGGTTACTCTGTAGTAAGGAAAACAGATGGTCAAGCTGCAAGGCCAGTGGTGTAACTACGGCTCCGCAGACCCCGCAGTGGCTTGGGGGAGCCAGTGCTGGAGGGGTCTGAAGGGAGCACTGAGAATAAAGAAGACCTGCGCGGCTTCTGATTTCTCATGTTGAGGTTTAGACAGCCGCTGGCAGGCAATGGGGAGCATTTCCTCTCAGGCTGATCTTGTGCGGTTACAGCCTGAGAGGAGAGAAGTACAATGCAGCCATAACGCTGCACAGGAGAGCGGCCTCCTATATTTATAGTGAGGCCCTTGGCTGGCTGTAGGGGGAGCTGAAGAGCGCAGCTCCTCTAACTCATTTCCTATTTGCGATGGCCGGGTGAATTGGTGACTGCCCTGTGACAGGCCACACCCCTTCCTTCAAAGCCTCACCCCTTCCTTCAAGGCTACATCCTTTTTTTTTTAATGGAAACTGTTTATTGAATAATGGCAGAAATGATACAAATACTCATTAGTCATGGTAGCATGAGTAGGCTGAAGGGATAGGATCATGTTAAGGCTATACATTTCCATGACAATTATACATTGGTTAATTATCTGCGACAACTATTCCTTTTTTTTTTATAACGCAGAATAAAATAATAAGGAGGAGGGAAAATAAGATGAAGGGCGAGAAAGAAATGAGAAAGTGGAGAACAGAAGAGAGAGAAAGGATAAAGTGCCAAGAAGTATGAATGTTTGGGTATTCTCTCAAACTCGGCCTAATGTTTCCAGTGTTGCGAACTAAATCTTGCGAACTAAGGGGCAGATTTATTAAGCTTGGAGAAGAGATAAACTGGAGATAAAGCGGAGAAAAGGTAAAAGGAGATAAAGCACCAGCCAATCAGCTGTCTTTGAAAAAGACAGTTAGGTGTTGATTGGCTGGTGTTTTATCTCCTTTTACCTTTTCTCCGCTTTATCTCCAGTTTATCTCTTCTCCAAGCTTAATAAATCTGCCCCCAAGTCTGGTTATTCGGCGGACAACCCAAGACACCCCCCCCCAATATCAAGAAAAAGGTTTGAGTAAAAACTCTCAATGCGTGGATGGCTTTATTTATTCAAGGATTAATAATTTGACGAAGCATGTACCATTGTGTGTGTTCAAAGACTCTCCAGATTGAGTCCTGAGTGTGATCAGGGAGGCTCTGAATATAAGTTTCCCATTTCTTGGCGAAATGTACTACTCTGGACTCTACATTGTAGACAGCCACGCGTCTCTCATGATATAACACATCTAAAATTGCAAGATTCCACTCATCCAATGTTGGAGCCGACCTTGCAATCCAATGTTTAAGGATCAAATGTTTAGCTACTGTCACCATGACAGTAAGGAGTTGTCTCCAGGAGTTTATTAAGGCGTTCTGGCCCCACTCTGTGAGGAAACATGCAAAGAGTAGAGGGGCAGGTTTTTTTAGTCAACCCAAGATGGAAGGTATTGTTGAGGTAGGCAAGGATTTTATTCCAGAATCTGCTGATTTTGCTACAATACCATAGATTATGGGCTAGTGAGGCCTTGGATTGACCGCATTTAACACAGTCACCCGTGTACAAAGGGTTAAAATGTTGCCGGGGATATATATATATATATATATATATATATATATATATATATATATATATATATGTGTGCGATTTAGGGTTCTAATATGTATTTCCTGAAGTCGGGTTGATTTAAGACAGGGAATAATTTTGCCCAAGAGGAGCTAGTAAAGTAGTGAATTAAGGCCACATCCTTTTTTGCCAGTTTCGGATTATTTCAACCTTACCAGGTGTCACAGGGCAACCAGGTCTGGGGTCAACCAAAATTACCCTCTTCGGCGGCACAACCCCTCCTGAAGATGACGCCCTTTCCCTCAGGTACTGATTTCATTTAAACAGTCCTGATAGATAGGCCTCAAAATGGCCGGAGTTTATCTGAAAGTGAACAAATTGGATGTTTGCTAGGTGGATCATGGTTGGGTTTAAGGGGTGACAAAGGATTGGGACAAAGGAATGGGTGCATTATGGTTTCTGCAGAAATGGATGGACATGCCCCCCCCCCCCCCATGCATTTAATCATGCTCCCCTAATACAGGGACCAATCAAATCATAATAGGCTACTAAGCCTTGAAAAGTCATAGTGGAAAGAGATAAAGATTCAGAGCTGCTCGATGGGCTGTGAGTGTTTGGCGCCCAGTGAGCAGGCAGCCGCTGCCCCGCCGGACCCATGCACCCTACCCCTGTGCATGGCTGGGTACACTATATCCCTAGAAGAGAGGGTTTATATACTGGCTGCTGGTGTTACAGAGGCACCTTGTATGGAACAAGACAAATAGAAGGTGTTGTTTTTATTCCTGCCACATAAGAAGCAGTGCAGACCGGCGGTAATGGATGGCACGCACTCCTGTCTCAGGCCTGACTCATTATCATTTCCAAGAATCTAAATGAATCAGTCGCTTGTTTTGGAAAGAGAAAATCACAAAGAACACAATGTTTCACGGTGGAATCACAAAGAAATGCACCTCAATTAAAACAAATTGGAAAGCAGGTGTTAGTTTGTATCTAGCGGATAAACCGGCAATTCCATCATGTTTATTGCGCTAATTTGGAAGGTTAAAAACCCTTTGAAAATACGTTACAGCCGTTCTCTGTCAAGGTTCAGTTCCGCCGGGTCCATATATAATAGGTGCACTGATAGCGCAGGGACTGAACCCCGCAATCCACTCTTACAAGGCAATATACAGATGGAGCCGCTGCCGTCTAGATCGGATCTCCAATCACCAGCCCCTGCAAAGGGATGCGCTTGTACAAGACACTTGCGCGTCCCCTTCCAATGGAGCTCACCATCGGTCGCAGTGGCGTAACTATAAATTTTGCTCCCCCGGGGCAAAAGTTTGTGGTGACGTGTCCCCCCCCCCCTCCCCCCCGGACTCCTCTCCAGTGTTTTTCCCCATAACGGAGAAGCTGAAGCAGGATAGAGGAAGAGAGACCAGCAGACACTGCTGCTTCCCTTGGCTCCAACGCATCCCAGGCCGCCCTAGCACACCCATCCGCCCGCCCATATTGTACACAGTAGCCAATAGCCGGCTCTGTGTACAGTCAATTGAATCAGTGGTGGGATTTGTCAACCCCTCCTGAAGATGACGCCCTTTCCCTCAGGTACTGATTTCATTTAAACAGTCCTGATAGGTAGGCCTCAAAATGGCCGGAGTTTATCTGAAAGTGAACAAATTGGATGTTTGCTAGGTGGATCATGGTTGGGTTTAAGGGGTGACAAAGGACTGGGACAAAGGAATGGGTGCATTATGGTTTCTGCAGAAATGGATGGACATGCCCCCCCCCCACCCCCACCCCCATGCATTTAATCATGCTCCCCTAATACAGGGACCAATCAAATCATAATAGGCTACTAAGCCTTGAAAAGTCATAGTGGAAAGAGATAGAGATTCAGAGCTGCTCGATGGGCTGTGAGTGTTTGGCGCCCAGTGAGCAGGCAGCCGCTGCCCCGCCGGACCCATGCACCCTACCCCTGTGCATGGCTGGGTACACTATCGAATGGTTTTCCCCTCCTTGCAGCACTGAGTAAGCCTGGATTTACTTGGTGCTGCAAAGGCCGCGGGGAGAAGGAACATATTGTTCTATTAGATTACATCTGAAATCCACAATCCACACCTCCCAGCATGATCCATTCCAGGAGGCACAGAATCCTCTCTACCCGGACGCCCCTCTCAATGTAAGACTGCAAACACCTGTGTTGAAATTCCTTCATTATACAATATGTCATTCAGCACAGAGGACACCAATCATTTATTAAGAGGGAAGACGAGATAGAGAGCATTTTGCATACCCTCCACCATGACCCATTCCATTAGGTACAAAATGCTCTGTTCCTGGACATGCCAACCACAGGGGTCCCCTAGCTAGAGGGGGGCCCAGGGGCACTGACCCCTTGTGCCCCCATTATAATTCGGCCCTGTCCACGATAGCCCAAATCGTGGTGAGCACAGCAAGCTCCGCGAGGGGATGCATTCCCCACCCTTAATCCAGACCTGATTGCATGTACTTGGGAGATGTATCAAGTAAGAAAGAAAGAAATAGTGACGTTTCCCAAAGCTTCCAATCAGTTTCTACCATCTATCTGTAACACAATGAGGCATGGTAGAGAACCGGAACCTTGACACTTTTTTCCATGCAAAACTTAAACTAGCTAAATTGATTGTATCCTAAACAGATTGGGACCTAGAAGGACGGCAGCATTTATACGTCCATTAGCAGATACCCAGCATGCCTGTGTAGCGCTGAAATCAAACACTTTGCCTTTATTTTCCAATGAAAGTAGCAAAACGTTCCATTTTAGAGCTGGTTTATTCCAAGCTGACTAAACACTCCCCATAAATTCAGCATTGACATAAATATTTCTAATGACGGAAGATTCTCACATGTTAAAATACTTGTTCTTCACTGTTTGTTTATCGGCCCCTTCATCTCCGAATATCCTTGTGTGGTCATAGGGATCGCGTTACTCAGAGAGGAGTCCTGCGTTCCCGCTGACAGCTCATCTTCAGCTCTTCATTCCTCATAAAGGCCTATTCTTACTCTGTGCCAATCTGTTTTCTCTCGTTTTAAAAGAGAAGAGGAAGAAATTAGGCAAATTGAAATGAAGATATTAGCATATTTTCTTTCCAAAGGCATTTAGACGAGTGATGTCATTTTATGCAAATGACTGCAATCTCAAACAATGAGTCGGATTTGACCCCCGGGGCTCCAAATAATTCCGACAAAGCTTTAAAACGTTCAAAAAAAAAAAAAAAAACGTGTGGGAAAAAATAGCGCGCTTTGTATGTTTCTCTATAGCGCGTAGGCCTTATTGTGATAGGAATTACTTTTGTATGCATATCATTTAGCATAGCACTTTACATGCAATTATACAGATCCTGTTTTCTTAGGAACTGAGGGGGTAATTCGGACCTGACCGATGCGCTGTGAAATAATCCTGGTGCCCCCCAATACATTTATTTTACATTTTTTTTACCTAAATGCTCATTCCCAGGGGCTTTATGATCATTGCCAGGGGTTACATGCCCATTGCCATGGGCAATATTATATTATATAGCTACCTGGAATCTGTAATGTCCAGGTAATCATATGCGCTACCCTGTAGGAACTTAAACATCTATCCATCTGTCCAGTGGGACATTCAGCATCTGTCTCCTCCAAGGCGTCGGCCATTTTTGGAGGGACATTTTCAGCAGATTCCATATGGACGGCCAGACCCATTGGAATCTGCTGGGACCATGCGCCATAACAGTGACAGCTCACCCAAGCCATCGTTTGGGCTGCGGTGCCATTCTTACGCCACTGCTGCCATGAGTGAAAACCTACCCTGTGCAATGCTGTGATTGGCTTGCGAAAATCTCACTGATTGGCGGCTAGCTGCAAATCCATTTGCAACTCAGTCTGTGTAGTAGAAGCGGTCCGCCTCCACCGCACGCCTGCCTGCACTCATGCCCACGTGCACTCACACCCAGGAACGCCATGAAGGGAGTGCTGTGGACACAGCTACCCTGGGCCCGACGACTCTGACAGAGAGGGAAGAGCCCGGGCCACACATTCCACCCACCTCACCCCCCGACTGCCTCTGCTAAGATGCCCCAGCTGAAGCCCACTGCTCACAGAGCGCAGGCTTCTCCTTCACTTCTGGACACTGGTCGCCATTTAAAATTTAGCACCATCTGGAGAGTGAGCCAATTAGAGCTCATGTGCTGGCAACTGTTCCGATTGGCTGCCGGGCCGCGAGACCCGATTGGTTTACAAGTCGGCGTCATATTTTAAATGGCCGCCGCCTTCTGAAGGTGGAGGAAAAGACTGCGATCTGGGAGTGCAGCAGAAGGGGAGGTGGGGAACCCTGCGTTTCTCTTCAATTCACTCTGCCACCCCCCCAAGTGACCAGCAGAGCCGGGCGGTAAGTGAGAGGGAAGGCCTAAGGCCCAGACTACAAATCAGTCCTGGGCCCCACAATTTCTAGTGGCAGCCCTGCTCACACTCCCTTGTATGTGTCAGCCTGAATCCTCAGTCAGTGGCGTAACTATAGCTCCGCAGCCCCCGCGGTGGCGGGGGGGCGCAGAGAAATTGGGGGTGCTGCCGGGGGGGCTGCGGGGCTATAGTTACCCGCGGTCTGCGTCTCGCCCGGCTCTCTGTTGGGACCTTCCTGACGTCACGTTCCGGCCGGCTCCTTCTGCAATGAAAACTGACAATTGGAAAATGGCTGCCCGCATACTGCAGACAGTTTTCTGTCTGCAGTATGGGGGCAGCCATTTTCTAAGAGTCCGTTTTCATTGAAGCAGCAGGAGCCGGCCGGGACCGTGAGGTCAGGAAGGTCCCGACAGAGAGCCGGGCGAGACGACGCAGAGCGCGGGTAAGAAGGGGGGGCAGGTTAGGTGGGGGGCGCCGAATAAACATGCAGCGGGGGGGGGGGGGGGGAGAGGGCTGAATAGTTAGTTACGCCCCTGTCCTCAGTGATAGTCCAGGGGAATGCTGGGAAGTGGGTGTAGTTCAGTGCACGGTGTGTGGAGAGTAATAAAGGAGTTCAGCAGTGATTCTCTGTCCTAATGATTAGATTTACAAACATATGAACATAACACAGACATTAATCTGGCCCTGTCTCTACCTCCGCATGTTTGGTCTCTGATTCGGATGTGCACGGGACCAGGCGCCAGATTAAGGGTATAATTGACCTGGAGATGAGAATGTTAAAGGGCCTGTTATGAGAAGTTCAGGAGGTGAGGGCAATGCCATGTAGACATGCCCCCATACACTATAGGTCCCATGTCTCCCTAAATACATAAAAGTAAGTGTGAAACTGGAATGCAATTTAAATACTTATGATTTATGGCCAACCTTGTGGCCGGCCTGATGGATCGTTATGTGGAGGGCTGGAGCTGCAGCTCCATCCGCCCCCCTTGTTAATCTGGCCCTGTTAGCATACACAGTATATGCTGGCTGTGTTAGGAAGAGGAGGTCTGCCAACAAGGGCGCGTTACCAAGGACAGCGGAGCACTAATGATAGCTTCAAACACAGCTAATGAGTCTCTATTGTTCAGTTAATTATTATTCTATCTATTAAGTCACATAATGATTATATTGAAGAACAAGATCAGGTCATGATCTTCTGCCCATTCAAATACACTTGTACAGTATGTACTGTAGTAACAGAGATCATCATTTCCAGGACCTACTATCGCAGCTCCAACTGGATCCCTCCCAACCCCTGTGGTGCACGCGTCACCCGGCACCTAGTACTCTGTGAGTTCCATCCTTACGGGTGTGGCCAGCCACCAGATGGGTGTGACCACTCCCTATAAAGGTTTGGCTAACTATTTAAGAATGCATTACATGAAATACTGCAGCCCATGCATAATAATGTACTAGATTAATCATTTGCTGTAGAAAGTACACCATAGTCCTGTGCACTGTACGGTACCATGCATACCTCCCAACATCACTGTCTGGTGAATTGGGATCTTGGGCCGTGAAGGGGCAGAGCCTCTGGGAATAGGGGCGGAGCTTCACGACACCACCGTTCACGTCACTGTGCCGAGCACTTCCTGAGATGCTGGGGATGGCTCCGGGCTCGCCCTGCACTGTTAATAGACACTGTGGACATGCAGTTTGTGCTTCCCCAACTGTCACCCACCACGGGGACACTGTGGCCCCTTGGATAACGGTACTGTATCGGTGAATGTGGGACGGGTGGGAGGTAGGAACGTGCACAGTATACAATCTGATCCCTAGAAGAGGGGGTTTATATACTGGCTGCTGGTGTTACAGAGGCAGCTTGTATGGAACAAGACAAATAGAAGGTGTTGCTTTTATTCCTGCCACATAAGAAGCAGTGTAGACTGACGGTAATGGATGGCACGCACTCCTGTCTCAGGCCTGACTCATTATCATTTCCAAGAATCTAAATGAATCAGTCGCTTGTTTTGGAAAGAGAAAATTGCAAAGAACACAATGTTTCACGGTGGAATCACAAAGAAATGCACCTCAATTAAAACAAATTGGAAAGCAGGTGTTAGTTTGTATCTAGCGGATAAACCGGCAATTCCATCATGTTTAATGCGCTAATTTGGAAGGTTAAAAACCCTTTGAAAAATATGTTACAGCCGTTCTCTGTCAAGGTTCAGTTCCGCCTGGTCCATATATAATAGGTGCACTGATAGCGCAGGGACTGCACCCCGCAATCCACTCTTACAAGGCAATATACAGATGGAGCCGCTGCCGTCTAGATCGGATCTCCAATCACCAGCCCCTGCAAAGGGAAGCGCTTGTACAAGACACTCGCAGTGGCGTAACTATAAATTTTGCTCCCCCCCCTGCCAAAAAATTGTGGTGAGGTCCCCTCCCCCCGGACTCCTCTCCAGCGTGTTTCCCCATGACAGAGAAGCTGAAGCAGGATAGAGGAAGAGAGAACAGCAGACACTGCTGCTTCCCTTGGCTCCCACGCATCCCAGGCCGCCCTAGCACGCCCATCCGCCCGCCCATCCTGTACACAGCAGCCAATAGCCGGCTCTGTGTACAGTCAATTGAATCAGTGGTGGGATTTGTCATCTCTACCATGGCAGCACCCGCGTTGTGGCTGACTCACCTCCGGTACTCAGCCAGTGGGCAGTGTCAGGCAGTAGCATATCAGTGCGTCAAGCGGGTGCCGGCGCCCACACAGACCCCACTGTGGCTTGCTCCCCCAAGCGGCAGCTGGGGCTGCCTTACAGTAGTTATGCCACTGATCGGTCCCCTCCGCTGGTCCCCACCGCTTCCCCACACCCCCTAACCCTGCCCGTCTCCCTGAAGTGGAGACATGCAGGATTCCCATCCCCGACGCCCGAAAAATGGGACGCCCACGAGGGAGAATAGCCGGTGGCAGTCGGGAACCCGTCTGTCTGTGTATTAACAGTGGGGATCCCGACGTTGGGTAAATGACTGTCGGGATCCTGTCTGTCGGGACCCCGTCCTGCACCCGGTCATGTGTGGTGGATCTGGTTTAGAGGATGATTCTAATCTACTTTCTCCATAATCATTTTCTATAAAGTTCCCTTAAAACCTAACCAGTATCATTCCCCGCTGGCAATAGCACCAAGGTCTGCTGAGGTGTTGGGGGCTTAGGATCACTTACCTGATAACATGAAAGTGCCCCTGGACTTTATAATAAAATATTGGCAATTATAGGGTAAAAACCGGACTGGACTCCAGAAAGCAGAGACGGGACAGGCTCCAGTCATCAAATATTGCCATTCCGGAGCTTGTACTGTCTGTGCCAGGTTGGGTGTCCCATTTGGGGGGTGCCTATGACAGCTGTCACCGGGGAGATGTGCAGGCAGAGATTACAGCAGTGATGGCTAACCTTGACACTCCAGCAGTTGTTGAATTACACAACCCAGCATGCCCTGCATCAGTTTTACTATTTGGCCATGCTAAAACTGATGCATGGCATGCTGGGATGTGTAGTTCAACAACAGCTGGAGTGTTAAGGTTAGTTATCACTGGATTACAACCTCCTTGTATGGTCCGGACCATTCCGAGGGGGGGGGGCTGTTCTATTTGGGGGGACACCTGTCACCGGGGGTATGGAGTATTAGGTTACCACAATGTTGGTCGACAGTCATTAGGTCTACACCATTAGATCAACATGCATTTAGTTCAACATGACATGGTTGACATGAGTCAAGGTCGACATGGGTTAGGTCGACAAGGTCATTAGGTCAACAGGGTCATTAGGTCGACATGGGTTAGGTCGACAGTCAAAAGGTCGACATGGGGTTTAAAAAAAAAAATTAAGCCGACGTCTCATGCCCTACCATCCAAAAGGGCGTGGTGGGAGAATAAAATAGTGTGCTGATCGTAGCGAGGCACTGTACTTGTATGTTCAAATATGGATAATTTTCTCCTGTGAATACAAAATCAAGAGAAAAATGTGTAGAAATAACACAAAATTTAAATATATCAAATGGGTGGGGTAGGGTTGACCCAAAAATGAAGTCGTACCACGACTCACACTTTGTGTGTGGTTACAGGTGTGTAACGGTTTCTTTAAGGTCCACCAACGTGATAAACAGAAAGGTAATACCAAAAGAAAGATGAAATCACAGGTGCATACCGTACTCAACTGATTAAACAGGAGTTTGAAACATATAAAGGTATCTTTATACCAAGGATCCCATACTCATAATTAGGAAACAATGAAGGCACTTCGTACCATACTCACAAGAAGTACTGGTACCATAAACGCATAAAGGTATCTTGTTGGTGGACTGGTGAGTGGCAAGGTTCCACTGGTAAGGTCCCCACGTGGCAGCAAGTGGACCCAAAAATAAAGGGATGACCAGTCTCAGTAACAAGATTTATTTTTAAAAAAGCTGTAATCGTGACCCATTGGCCAAGGGCACGGTACAGATTAAAAGGTAAATGTACAACCAAATGTATACATAAAAATCACAAAAACTCACTTGACATCCATGTCACAGGCTCCCCCACCGGACAAGACACCGCCAGACCCGACACTACAAGCTCTAGAATGACACAGTTTGATGACTGCATTCTGACTGCTCCAGAATTACAGGGTCTGATCTGCTCACATGCCACGACGCAGAACATGGAGCTTATCGGACATATCCAACTAATAAATATGCTCCAGTTATTTATTTTGTATTATTCCTCTCAGTAATAAACAATCTTGCGTTACACCGACACCCTTCCAATAGCACTCGCCCCAGTAGGTCCTGATTCCCATTACCACAGCTAAGCATATCTAACAATAAGTCCTTGACATATAGACACAAGGTTATTCTACAGACTGTCCTCCAGTCCTGACGGATCCGTTCAGCATCATTAGCCAGCACCTTACCATATGTGGCCATAAAGAAAATGCAGAAACTGTATCTATTGACTAAACCTACGAACTGAACCTAATGTTCTGTGACGTTAGCAGCAAATAGATTTAACGTTATTTTCAGTGCAGGTTACTGTGCAGTAATTGAGTCCATTCTGCTGCCTCCAGTGTACACGGAGCACTTGAAAATCCCGTAATGAGCCATAAAGGTCACTGCGGGATGTTCACCGTAAATGAGAAGGTAATGGCATTACCGCAGGCCCAGCTTCCCTAACATTCTGTACCGCCGGTTATCAGGGAAAGAACACAGTTTATAGCATGTAACCTTTTGGCCAGAAGGTCAGTACGCCGGTAATGACCACTTTAGAGTAGTCTCCATGTTGTCAACATCATCATCCATATTAAAAAGTACTGAATTATATATATATATATTGTTAAGAACACAAATTGATTGCAAATGATTGTTTTACTTACTTGGACAGAAGGCAGGGATCTACTGTATAGAGCTAATTGTATGCATGTAGGTAGGTATCTATCGAACACTTAGCAGTAAGGGAACATTATATATACAGGAAGGTGGATGCTAAGCTGTAGCAGCTGCAACTTTATCCACATTCGCTACCGCCAAAATGAAGCTACAGTAATCCTCCAACTGATGGTCTGTCTGCTGAGACGGTGCAATTTTAATCTGCTGCGGTGCACCAACAAGCGAACATTGGCCACAGCACTACACAAAGGAGCACCAGCGAGTGGACATCAGGTACTGTACTTCATTGCACAAAGGTGCACCAACGAACGGACATCAGGCACACCAATGTACAAAGGTACACCAATGAGTGGACATCAGGCACACCATTGCACAGAAGTGCACCAAGGAACGGACATCAGGCACACCATTGCACAGAGGTGCACCAAGGAACGGACATCAGGCACACCATTGCACAAAAGTACACCAATGAGTGGACATCAGGCACACCAATGCACAAAGGTGCACCAAGGAACGGACATCAGGCACACCATTGCACAGAGGTGCACCAAGGAACGGACATCAGGCACACCATTGCACAGAGGTTCACAAACGAACGGACATCAGGCACACCATTGCACAGAGGTGCACCGACAGAAGGACATCGGGCACACCATTGCACAAAGGTCCACCAACGAACGGACATCAGGCACAACAATGCACAGACGTTCACCAATGAACAGACATCAGGCACACCATTGCACAGAGGTGCACCAACGAACGGACATCAGGCACACCATTGCACAGAAGTGCATCAACAAACGGACATCAGGCACACCATTGCTCAGAGGTACACCAACAAACGGACATCAGGCACACCATTGCTCAGAGGTGCACCAACGAACGGACATCAGGCATACCATTGCACAGAGGTGCACCAATGAACCGACATCAGGCACACCATTGCACAGAGGTGCACCAACGAACCGACATCAGGCACACCGTTGCACAGAGGTGCACCAATGAACCGACATCAGGCACACCATTGCACAGAGGTGCACCAACGAACCAACATCAGGCACACCATTGCACAGAGGTGCACCAACGAACCGACATCAGGCACACCATTGCACATAGGTGCACCAACAAACGGACATCAGGCACACCATTGCTCAGAGGTGCACCAACGAACCGACATCAGGCACACCGTTGCACAGAGGTGCACCAATGAACCGACATCAGGCACACCATTGCACAGAGGTGCACCAACGAACCGACATCAGGTACACCATTGCACAGAGGTGCACCAACGAACCGACATCAGGCACATCATTGCACAGAGGTGCACCATCAAACGGACATCAGGCTTACCGTTGCACAGAGGTGCACCAACGAACCGACATCAGGCACACCATTGCACAGAGGTGCACCAACGAACCGACATCAGGCACACCATTGCACAGAGGTGCACCAACAAACGGACATCAGGCTGACCGTTGCACAGAGGTGCACCAACGAACCGACATCAGGCACACCGTTGCACGGTGTTAAGTTTAAGTTAAACATTCAACCCTATTTCTGCTCCTTTATACTTAACTAAATGTCCCACATTGGGAAAATCCTTTGATGGTGAGTGTCTAGTGAGTGGATTTGCCGGGAATCCCTGCTCTACAGTAGCCAAGGCTTGCACGCTGCAGAATTTCACTCTGGTGTATAACTGATTGGTGGGCTCCGAACATTAGCAGCCATTCAGGTCTGAATGAGGCCCACGGTATGACGTTGCAAGAACCTGTCCAAAACATGCCCGCACCCACCGATACCATGCCATATGTTTATAACAAGGCTTTGCATATTTGTTGGGCACAGGCGGTGCCACGTGTGACCTGTTTGCCCATTGTGATAACCGACAATAATTTATGCCGTCCCTGTCTCCGTGTAAAACTTTTTGGAATGCTCATACTGCGGCTTAGATAACAGCGGCTGCGGGCCTTGTATACTAATGTTATTTGCAAGGCATTAAACTCAGGCAGATAACAGTGACGGAGAAAGAACACAATTAACAGCTTGAGGTCTAGAAGGCGCTGACTCGTTTTCAATCACATTTATACGGCCCTGTGCCTCACTTCATCTAATTGTGTACAGTCATTTCCCGCTGCAGCTCTATTTCCACTTCATTGCCTGAAAAATAAAGGGAAACGTCAAATCTAGAATTATGGAGAATTGTCTGCAGTATGATAATCAATAGAATTTAACCGCTGTATCCTCTAATATTATATAACCTGACGTAAATCAGAATCAGATTCATTGTATTTCTATACACTGCGAGGTGTTACGGCACCCCCGGGCAAAAATGTCACCTTCCGGCTCCCACTACAACCCACGCATCAATACCAACTCTCCGGACGCTCTGGTGAAGGTGGCGTCTTAGAAGTTCCAAACCTGTGTTAAATCCCAAACCGATGGACAATAAGTAAGTTTCGCAGTTTATGTAATGTGTACGTAAACTGATACCATTTATTCCTAACTACGGGCGCCACGTAGTGAACTTTATCAGCGTATCTCTCACGCTAAACCGATACCCTTATGGCGGTATCCTTTTGCAGTACTAAGTATTTAAATACACCAGGTATAATTCTTTTAAACCATTCCGCTTATTGAAAATGATTACATGAGACTTGGTATAAATTCCAGAGTAAGGTTCCTTTGCCGTATGCAGAGGGCGGCATTTCGTCCCTCACCCCTGCATGGAGGTGAGCGTAGGTGCTGGAGCGGTCAGGGGTGTCAGTGCCGCGGGGGTACCTGCGGCGCTGTGTATAAAGCTGGCGGTGGGGTCCCTGCAGTGAATAGAAAATAACTAGCGCTGAGATTCAGCCAATCAGCGTGTGGCCAGTGTTTTCAAAATCAGAAGCTCTTCCCGTGCCGCCGCATAGCCCGGCGGATAGCGCTAGTTATTATAGCCAGCTTTATACACAGTGCCGCAGGTACCCCCATGGCATGAACGGACACCCCTGCGCGCTCCTGTCAGACGCTGGCACGGATCCCCCTGCCCACTCCCCAGACGGCGCAGCAGGTACCCCCCGACTCGTCTGGGGCGCTCCGGTGCCTTGCACCGGCCCTGACCGTATGTATTGAGTCCCTAATGGACAAAGGGGTAACAGAATATGAAACAACAACACCATGTACAATTCTCTACACAATACTTAACAATAACTAAACAAAAAGGGGGAAAAACAGATTCAAGCACAATCAGCCACAGTACAACTACAACAATACAAAAGCACAGTTACCGTATCTCAACACGCTGCGCTACTCGGTTCGAGTATCTGTATTCAGTCCTGAGCACAGTCCAAAATAGAAGATAAAAGAGAAAGTCCTAAATCCGTGCGCAATATTATATAGGGGACAGACAATAGGGTACAGTAAAGTTCTTCATTGGCCAAGAGGTCAGGTTTCGCTTCTCCTGATTATTTGTGAGTGTGTAGTATGGGTCTATGTGTATTACCATGTCTGACTTCTGGGTTCCCACAATATTCCTACTTGCTTCTATACACTATTTACGTAACTATGCGAACCAAAATGGCGGCCAGAGTATGCTAGTGTGGTGTAAATGCAACACAACTTCCATTCAACAAGGATGCCTCTCTCAGAGTAATACTGTACTTCATTTTGGGATACTCAGGGGATCCCTCCAGATTCCGATGCCACTAGGCAGTTGGCCCTGTCTACAGAAAATCTTAGATTCTGGAATGCCCGAAATTCATTCTAGAACTCAGTGTTCTCATTGATTCTGAAATGTGCTTTTCTTTCCCAATAGTGCTGTTTTACTGTCGGAAAGTTTGGGTCTGATTCTAGTTAGCTCTGTAACGTCAGCTTACCGAGCATCTGAGACGCAGCCCTGCCAAACACATGCCCACCACCGATTACCTCGTTACAACGCGAGGGGATGTGTAATGAAAACACATCCCTCGCATGCCTCCACTGCAGAATAAATCATTCAATGGTCGCCAACCAGACCCAGAATCAGCTTTATTGGCCAGGTATACTTGCGTATACTAGGAATTTGTTTTCGGTTTGCTGTGCAGCAGCAAGGAGGGTAACATGTAAACAGTATACAGTATAAACAATAAACAATATAAACAGGTGGGGGAACATGTACAGCAGCGGTTCTCAAACTGTGGGTCCTGACCCCAAAGTGGGTCCCGACCTTCTCAGCATGTGGTCGCGACTCCATGTTGCTGACCATTAGGCTGGTGACTTTTCAAATCTCAGTGAGTGATTCAAAGAGTCTGAAAAATCTGTAGAGTTGTCGGTTATTTCAGACTCCTCCCATCACTCTGTGTCTTCAAAATGCTGCCATGTATGTGCTGTCTGCTGACTACACATGTCATGTGATGGGTTATGGTATATTAGACTCCTCCCATCACTCTGTGTCTTCACAATGCTGCCATGTCTGTGATGTCTGCTGACTACACATGTGATGTGATGACCTTCTGCAGTAAATTGCTGGGGTCCTGTCATTATTTTTATTGTCTGATGGGGTCCCAGAGCAAAATAGTTTGAGGACCGCTGATGTACAGTCATACAGAAAGATATTTCATGGGGACACAATGTTTCGAGTTCACGTGTCAGCCGGTAAACCGCTTGAGAGAAGAAACTTTTTAGGCTTCTGGTGGACCTGGTGGGAATAGCCCTGTAGCGTCTGCCTGATGACAGCAGGTTAAACAAGCCATGGCCAGGATGTTCTTGGTCCTTGACTATCTTCGTCGCCCGCTTTTTTGCTCTGGACTGGTACAGGTCCTGGACAGAGTGAAGGTCCGCCCCGATTATCTTCTCCGCAGTTCTGACTACCTTTTGGAGTCTGCATTTGTCTCTCTCGCTGGCGGAGCCGTACCAGACCAGTATTGAGGAGCACAGTACAGACTCCACAATCGCAGAGTAGAAGAGGAGCAGAAACTTCTATGGGATGTTCAACCTTAGCTCGTTCATCCCCATCAGGTGGAGCTCCTATCCGCCAGCCTGCACCAGCTCAGGATATCTGGTGGTTCTTCAGGCTGGCTGACAGGTGCGCCGTCTGCAACTGACATTGTAGAACAATCACCAATCAGATGCCATTCAGAAGCAGCACTGGGGGGAAGGGAGCTTTGGTGATGGGTGGACAAATGTCCTGTTGCCCTCACTGTGGTGGAAATTTACTGGAGATGGAGTTCTATTTCAGATGAGATGTTGCTCTGGGCAAACAATCACTGTTGGTGTGCCTTGAGGACCATGGTTGGGAATGCCTGTTATAGAAGGTGCTAAATACAGTAAGTAAGAAGTAGGTTCTGATTGGTTGCCCATAGCAACATACCATGTGAAACAGAAATCTCATCTTTGTAAATTTCCACCATGACAATACTTTTATTACAGGAAAAAGTTGATACAAAAGTGAGTGTAACCTTCATATTATATATACAGTGAAGGTTTATGCCTATAATAACAGTTATGATTGAAGTTCCATTTCTGCCCATTGGAGACATAAATGACACATTTCGAAGTGACTAGTTTCTTTCCCCTTCCGACGGGCGCGCGGCACAAAATTCCTGCACAAAGGATAATTTTCTGCAGCTGCCAACTTGTAAAGGACTTGCTTAAATTAATCAGGAAGCGATTTCCCATTCAGTCCGAAATGATGTTTTCCTTGCTGCACAAAGCAGAGGCGAGAAATGTCTTATAGCGTTTCAATCTGTTCCGCACCAAATCGGGAATATAAATGGGGGAAGAAAGGGGAAAAACAAAGTAATGCACAAATTGTCTTAGTGCTCGCAGTGAGGGTTCATAAATAACAGCAGAGTTTTACCAAGAATCAAGAATTGCAGTCGCTAGACAGACATACCTCCCAACTGTCCTACTTTTCATGGGACTGTCCCCTTTTTTGGGGATTACTCACCCGGGCCAGCATTGGGGGGTGGGAGCAGGGAATAAACACTGTGGGGGGCGTGGCTAGCAGCATACACAGAACTGGCGATGCCCCCCGATATCTCATATATAAATGTTGGGAAGTATCAGTGGCGTAAGTTTTTCCCAGTTGCCCAGAGGCAAGATAAATATTGGTGCCCCCAAATAGATCAATCAGTAAGATGTCTATCTTCAGTAAGACAGGTCATGGGTTCTAATACAGAGTGTGACACTTTCAAAAAATTTCGGAGGAGGAGTCAAACACAGAAGCGATATCAATGGCTTTTAATTAACTGATTCAAACTCACAGGGGATGAGAGGTGCCCCCTTGGGAGCAGGAGACCAGTGGCAGATGACTCCATTGCCTCCCAGAGTACGCCTATGGGAAGTATGGATAGATCAATCATAGAGGTTCCGTTAGGACGTGTCTGGGCCATGAAATAACCAGACTGGAGGAAAGCAGGATTGGTGCGATTGGTGTGATCAATTTGTACAAAAAGGGATCATGGCTTAGGCCGACACCTAAAATAGGTTGACATGCTTGAGGTCAACATAGATGGAAGGTCGACACAACATTAGGTCAACAGTCTCTAGTTCGACAATTAAAAGGTTGACACTTTTTTGTCCCGAATGTTGACATGGTCACCATATCTGTGCACCGCATGTCCTCGCACGGCTCGCTGCACTTGCCATACTTTGGGCACACTATTGTATTCTCCCTCCATGCCATAGTGGATGGTAGGGCATGAAATACTTCCTGTCGGCACATGTCGGCTCCAAAAAAAGGTGAAAAACCCATGTCGACCTTTTGACTGTTGACCTAATGCTTGTGTTGACCTTCCAACCATGTCGATCTTAAGAATGTCGACCTATTTCAGGCATCGACCTTAGCCAGGTTGACCTTCAGTAGTCTACTCAACACATGTCCACTTTTTGTGTGTCCAAACCTTTGACCCTCCAGCTGTTGTTGAACTACACATCCCAGCATGCCCTGCAACAGTTGTAGCATGGCCACATAGCAAAACTGTAACAAGGCATGCTGGGATGTGTAGTTCCACAACAGCTGGAGGGCCGAAGGTTCCCCATTCCTGATGTAGATGATAGATTGGGGAACAGAAACATTCTGCTTCCTGACACCTCAGTGCGGCCTACAATTCTACTGTCATATTCTCTTATGGACTCTGCTTAAGCGAGATTACAGTAGGCTTCGCCACCCAAAGTCAAGGGGGCGTGTCACACTCTGCTTAAAGGGCGTGTCTAGCTCCACATATGGGCGTGTCTATGTTTAAGTGCTTGATGTTGCAGCAGTGGCGTAAGTTCGCACTTGTTGCCCGGAGGCAAGATAAATATTGGTGCCCCCCCACATGCACACACACAGCACCTTATATGAATATAGGTATGCATGTGTGTAAGTATGTATGTTATGTTTCAAATAAGTGTGATGTCTATAGGCCTACTATATATATAAGTATATTGCGACATTGAAGGCTTTCAATGAACTGATTTAAATTTGCAGGGGAGGAGAGGTGCCCCCTTGGGAGCAGGAGCCCAGCAGCAGATGACTCCATTGCCTCCCAGAGTTACGCCTCTGTGTTGCAGGATATTTCTATACAACATTAGTAACAATATATTTTGGGAAGCTTTGCTACTAACATTGCTGTCTGCAATATGGAGTATACATTTGCTCTGATATTTTCCCCCTCAGCACGGTATACCTCATTAATGTGATGTCTATGCTATAAATTCTAAATGCAATTTGACTTTGTGTGAATTCATTCCAAAGCATATAAGTATGTTTTCAGTGTATTGTTATTTTATGCTGATTTACATACCAGTATAGCATTAGCCAAATCATTATGGACATCAGATACTCTAATTAAACAAATGTTTAATGTTATTACCCTAAGTTACAAATGTTTAAACATCTTAAATTACAGCTCACGACAAGCAGCAGCATGCTATGGATGAGTGCAAACCAGCACAGATACCCACTGTTATCATGTGATGCTGTCTGTCTCTTTCTCTGGTCAGAGGTTCCCACAAGGAAGGGGGGGGGGGGGGGGGTAAGGAAAGTAATCAGCAGGGAATCATAAGCAGCTACTGGAAATCACAGTGATTACAGCAAATTACTGCCCCTGCAAAGAAACTCCTAAATGGCACCCCTGGCAGAATCTGAAGAATCAGGGGGATTAGGAATGCAATGCCAGACAGCAGGAGATTTATTGCAATAATGGGAGTCTCCTGCAAGATGTGGGAAGGTAGGCAACAAATAAAATAATAGAATAAAGTAAATCGGGCACAAGCTCCCGATTAAATTAACTTTCAACTACTACGACAGAAACTGAAATTAATAATAATTTAGAGAGAGCTTTAAAAATGTAAACAAATTTAATTTATATACAATAAACCATTGTAGACATACATTAATAAACACATGCGTTAAGCAAAAATTTAAATCCACATTAGGGTCAAATAAGCAGTTCTCGTATGAATAAAATAATGATACATAGATTAAGAAAACTGATGGCTGATTAAGCCCAAAAGTCACATAAACCACTGAAGGGTTCTGGAGATTCTGATACTTTAAGTAGCTAGGTGGTATTTTACTGTAAATCTGGGGTTGGGGTATTAGCCAATAGGGTGAAAGAGGGGAGAAGTTGGCAGATAGAAAGTGATAGGAAGTGATGTAACAGTCCTCTTTGTGCTTTTTTGTGTATGTTGGGCGGCGGCGGTAAAGAACGGTCGCTTGTTTATTAGGTTTAAGTAGTTATTAGTGGGTGTGCTCTCCTGACATTGTTATATATCATTAAGCCCATCGTCGTGGGTGGGAGATGGGTTACACCACCTGCACGGGTGGGTTGCCAGTTGGAGAGTTGATCACCAATGGCTGTTTGGTATGTGTGTGTGTCAATTAATAAATTTGACATTACTTTTTGAAACGCCAGCACCATTGTCCGTGTTTTTCTTCGTTAGTGGTTAAGTATATTAAAGTGTTAAGTTAATTTAAAGTTTTGTGCATAAAAGATACCCGATGGAGATTTTAACAAAAACCGCAATAGTTAATATTTAGTATCAGGCCAGCCCACCATTGCAACGGCGCCAAATTTGTCCCCTTCCGATCAATGTTACATTAGGCTCTTAAAACAGGGTAGGCATTTAAATATATAGACAGATTTATGCACTATATGAGTTTATCAGTTTAACCCTGGTGTGGTACCATGAAAATAGTTACGTTGCTAGTACCATGGGGTCCATGTTACCCCATGGTAAAAAATGTACTAAATATATCACCAGATTAAACAATGTTTATTAAAATGATTTGTTTTTATCCAAATTATATTACACAACACTTCATGTGTGAGTTTCTGATTATTTTACATCATCTGACTCAGTGGCGTACCTAAGTTTTGGGCGCCCCCCCCCCCGCCGCCGTCCCGCCAAGCACCCCCAATCCCACGCCGCCCCGCCGCCCATGCAAACCCCCCCCCCCCCGAATCCCCTGCAGCCTTACCTATCGCGCTGGTCCCGGCGGCTACGTTCTTCTTCTGCTGAGGACCACCACAAAATGGCTGCCCCCATACAGCAGACAGTTTCAGAGAACTGTGTGCTATATGGGGGCGGCCATTTTGTGGTGTTCCTCAGCAGAAGAACGGAGCCGACGGGACCAGCGAGATAGGTAAGTCTGCAGGGGATTGGGGGGGGGGGTGTAACTATAGCACCGCAGCCCCCGGCGCCCCCACGTGCACAGCGCCCCCCCCACGGTGGCGGGGGCTGTGGTGCTATAGTTACGCCGCTGATCTGATTATCATTATCACTGTAGGCCTAACTTTTTCTATTGGTATTTGCTGTGCTCTTCATGCACAAAGTTATTGCACTCCTTACAGATGAATTTGGTTTTCTTGTCCTTTGAATTGGGACAAATGTAACATCTCTGTCCTGGATAGCGCTGGGCAGTGCTTGGAGCTGATGAGGATTCCTCTGGTAAAATGCTGCAACTGCGAATGATCTGTTTGACATCTTGCGGTGTTTGCAGCACTTCCAATCTCTGACGTACATGATCATAGCAAGGGCCAGTTCCTTCAATAATTTTTGTCGCTTATCTTTCCTACGTTCTCCAAAAGTGGGCACATTTTTAGTGAAAATAACAAATGCGTTCAAAGCAGTGCTGTCAATCATTCCATAAAAGACCCTCATTGGCCAACGGTTTGAACAGTTTGTTTTTCTTGCCACGGTGTACGAGCTGCACATTTGATCATGACCGTCGACACCACCTTTTTCCTTGTTGTAAAATGCATTTATTTCTTCTTTTCCAGTATCATCATCAGTCCTTTTTTCGGGTCCATTTGACCCTGAACACAAATAACGGTAAGTAGAAAATAAACAGAAATACACAAAAACTAGCAAACGTGTGCCACATTCTTAGGAAGTCCTTACGAGAAAATACGTGAAAGGCAAGATCACTATTCCTGACAGTTTCCGAAACAATGGTTCAAAGAGAAGTCGGGTCAGATAGACCCCATGGTACCACACCAGGGTTAAAGTTTGGGACAGTTATTTAAGTCACTTGTCCTCGCACTGTATCTTGTACTGTAAGTCTCATCCTGTCTGTGTAATATCTCTCCAAATTACTTGCAATATGTAATCCGTTACATTCATAGGCGTGCGCAGCCCATTTTCTTAGGGGGTGCACCACTGAAGGGGCGTGTCCATCACTGCCTACTGGGCATCAATGCAGACTAAATAGAAGGTGATTTGTTCATGTATATGCACTTCAGAATTCCCCAGAACACATTCTGGAAACAGGGGCAGTGCACACCGAAGGTGCCCTACAATATTTTACACTGTAATGCCCATTACACATAATGTGCCCCCCTGATTATCCTTGTCTGACACTGACTGTGCCCCCCCTGACTGTGCCTTGTGTGACCCTGATGGTGCCCTGTGCCCCCTGATTGTCCCTGTCTGACCCTGACTGTGCCCCTTCTGACTGTGCCTTGTGTGACCCTGACTGTGCCCTGTCTGACCCTGACTGTGCCGTCCCTCCCAACTGTGCCCTCTGACTGTCCCTGTCTGACCCTGACTGTGCCTTGTGTGACCCTGACTGTGCCCTGTGCCCCCCTGATTTTGCCCTGTCTGACCCTGACTGTTCACCCACCCACCCCCGACTGTGCTGTCGGCCCTACTTGGTGCTTTCTGCACCTCTGGATGGGACCATTTCCCAGCAGTATTTTCTAGTAGCAGCATTATGGCAGATGCTGGGGTCTTTGGCTATGTTGCACAACCCCAAAACCTGAAGCCAGCACCCCATCTGGAGCACTTATAGGTGGGCCAAGGATGGGGAGTGGGCTGCTACAGAGGAGACACTTGGGCCAAGTGCCAGATCAACTCAACACACGCCCATGTGCCCTCAGCGCTGCTGCATCCCCCGTTCATACACTGTTACTTACAGTTACATGGAGCACTGCAACCCTGTCTCACCGCTCCCGCGCTGACGCTGTGTAGTGTGTACTGTTTAGTTCAGCTGCTGCCAGCACTCACTATCCAACAAGCCCTGCGGTGTCCAGAATTTCATAGGACAGCCGCAGCGGTGTCCTGATTACCCAGTAATGCACTGTGGGGGCGTGACCACAGTTGACAGGCAGCCCCGGTCCTCAGACCTGCTGCTGCCAGTGTAAATTGCGTCTCAGTCTACTGGTCCCTGCTGTCCGGCTCTGATTGGAGGTGCTGCAATCGTGCAGGGGGTGCCAGTCATTAGAAGGTGCCTGTGCACCCCCGGCACCCCCTGTGCGCATGCCTATGGTTACATTGGAACAAATGGTTAATTAGTGTTCCTTCTAGGAACTTCGGCGGGCAGGGCGCCGATTTAAAGGGGGCAGCGTGAAGGGGGCGGACCAGGCCCACCGACGTCACAATTTTGGGCGGTCCTGGGCCGCCGACATCACAAAAGGGGCGTGCCCGCGCCGTGACGAAAAGATGTGGGCTGCACCGAAGGCTTTGCACTGCCGGGGAAGCACTGGGCATCGCTTAGGGATGGGACATCGAAAGAAAACATCGGTCAAATGATGTTTTTCAACATTGGTTGCAAAACATCATTTAGACCTAAACATTGGTACTGTGAACCCGATGTTAACCGATGTTAACCGATGTTACGATATTTTTTCAAATAAACTGGTTACCAAAGCATATAATACACTAATAAGCTTCTGAAATGATAAATAATCCCTCTATTAAGTTTATCTTGTTGGAGGCTTACAGTTTATACACACACAATGGATGTAGGATTCATGTTTTGTGGTAAATCAAATTTGTTACGGAAGGAAAAAACATGAAGCCTTAACTATCAAACCTTTATTGCAACAACTCACAATCTGCTATTTTTACCTAGATTCTTAACTGTAGCAACAGGCTAATAACTTATGTTGATCATAGAAAATAACAAAAAACTGTACACACAGTGCAACATAGAACATACTACATTGTTGCTTAGAATAACCATCAGAACAAAGACGCTGGAGCCAGTGCAACTGCAAATTAATGTTTGAAACACGTCTGCATTTGACAAACCAGCCCCCATCCCCTCCCTCAAATAGAAACTACTGTACCTGTCACTCAGTATCTGCAGCCGCTGTTACTAATAAATCACTGCACAGAAATAAACTGTGCAAATGTCTGCATCCACAACTGAATCAGGCCCTTTGTAAGGTGCTGTGATATGCTTGCTGCATAATAATAAATCAATTGATAGATTGTAAGCTTTGTGAGCTTTGTAAGCTTTGTGAGCAGGGCCCTCATACCTTTGACTGACTGTAAATACCCAGTTTGTTGTATCACTGTCTCCTATTGTAAAGCGCAAGTAAATATGCTGCGCTATATAAGAAACTATTAATAAATAAATAAATAAATATGAAGGGAGTTCACCACAATGTCACTGCTAGTGACTATCGTATTATACTGTTCATTCTAGCACCCACTTTCTCTGAAAACCCATGCAGTTCCTCTTCCCTGCCTGGAGTGTCGCTGTCTGCTGAAGTGCTTCTAGCACAGTGTGGTCTGTATATCAGCACTGATATGCAAACCGGACCTGTGCTAGAAACACCACAGCAGACAGCGACAGTGACTCACTAACAGCACCAGTTGCAGTGAGGCAGGGGTGGGGCTGTCCTGTGTGCTGCTGCTGAATGGCTGGCCAGACTGTCTTTCACTGTCAGCTACCACCCACAGCAGCAGCACACAGCCACACACACATATGAAAGCCCAGCCAGCAGTGATACTGTCATGCTTGTTAATGTTTTTGAGTGAGCTGGCTGCAAAGCATTGAAAGCAGCACACATTGACACACAAAAGAAAAAACATTGGAAGATTGAGAAAAACATCGGGGGAGAAATCTAGCGATGTAGATGAAACATTGGATCCTCAACATTGCAGGGTTAAACATCGAACATTGGAACCATAAATCCGATGTTACCGATGAAACATCATATGATTACCCATCCCCATCTCTATCTACAGCGGCACCGGGCTTCCCTGGTCTCACCTGCAGTTAGGAAGGCAGGCTGTTTTATCGGGGTGCTGCCTGAGAGGCAGGGCGCATTTTGCCCTTTAAAAATTGCTCGCTAAAATAGCTTAGCAGAACACTATTATTCCTGCTAATTCTTTGCACAATTTGACTCAGGTGTGACAAGCACGTTGCTATTTTTTTTTGGGGGGGGAGGGGGTTTAACACCCATTACCATCTATTTTTATTCCCACCTCTGTTATTCCTCTAGAACACAACAGTTTAAATCTACATAGTACCTAACCCGTGTCTCACTGTAGGCGGACATTTCCACACGCCTCAGTGACTGCAGACTTACAGAGTCAGGCATTCAGAAATAGCATTTTTGTATGAGTCTGCAAATAAAGGTATAAGTGACAGCTGCTTTCCCTACACCTCTGCAGAATGTGCCCGGTCAGGGAGAGTACTGGTAGCTTCATACCCAGCCATGGGTCACTCTGCCTGGGGGCTGATGGCTTAACTCTGTCCCTATGCTGTAAACCATAACATACATATAACACATTTATTTATAGTTAAGCTGTGCCATTTACTGATAAGACGAACCCTATCATTTATGCTGCCTTCTGGTAGGTGACAAATCATGTAGTTGTGACCTAGAACCTTTGGCCAATAGTTATCCAGTGTGTTTGAAAAGATATAAGTGTTCATTGTCTTCCCCCTACTGTCTCCATTTACTGCAACAGAACCATCAGTCTATATCTCCGCTATGAAGTCCATCACACCCCCCCATTTGCCTCCATTGGTATTTTCTGTTTTTTTTTTTTTCTCCTCTAGCTTATCCAATATTGTGCCTGCAATCTGTTTTGTGCTCCCCCCATCTATGTATACCTGCATCTCCTGTATAGTGTTCCCCTCTCACCTGTGTGTAATCTGTATCACGGCCATGATTGTTTGCACGGGGGACCAATGTTTGTGCTCTGCACATGCGGAGGAGGTGGTGGCGGTGCTACATTATGGGAACACCCAGCATTTCATTGGTGTCCCCATGCAAACGCTGGCCATTCCCAATGGGGGGAGGGGGGGAGGTAGCTGGTGTCACATGACGTCAGCCGACCACCCTGTCTTAGGTCTGGAGCCCGCAAATATTAGTCAATCTCCACTGACTCTGGGGGCACTGCAATGTGGCATGATCTGAACTGGAAGAACTGCAATGTGGCATCATCTGAAATGGGGGCTCTGTAATGTGGCCTGATTTGAACTGGGGCATTGTAATGTGGCATGATCTGAACTGGGGGCACTGTAATGTGGCTTGATATTAACTGGGAGACTGCAATGTGGCATCATCTGAAATGGGAGCTCTGTAATGTGGCATGATCTGAACTGGGGGCACTGTAATGTGGCTTGATATGAACTGAGGGCACTGAAAGGTAGAATATTATCTAGTGAGAGCACTGTGTAGATTTCGGTTAGCTGGAGGCACTGTGTGGCATAATGTCAACTGGATCCATTACAATGTGCCATGGTATATACTGGGGGCACTGCATGGTACTGTACTGATGGAGCTTCTCTCGTTCGACGAGGACCTGGTGTGCCTACAGCCATGCGCTAGGTCCACTGTCCGCCAACAATGGGCACGTCCCTGTCTACGCCATCCGCCCGCTTTCCCGATATGGCGAGCTGGCGGACTGAACGAGAGCCGCTCCATCTGTATGTTGTGAACAAAGGCACTACTGTGAAGCATAACATTAACTAGGAAATGACTGTACTAATGGGCACTTTTATAGGTCCACATGTACAATATCAGGAACGATACGAAGCACATTAGTGAGGATTGTATAATAAGAAGCCAGTAAAGAGCTTGAACTACAGTATAAGAGGCTGACAGTTCTGTGCCCTGCCTAACTTACTGTAGGTACAGCAGAACGTTCCCCAATGCAACATTAAAATAAGATGGATTAGAGCCATTATCTATATGGCATTATACAACTGCGCTGGGATAGGTGTCTCGTCCTGATCTTTAAAAATGTTAAAATCCCTTGCGGAGACAGCAAGCTGCAGGGGTTGTGGCTGGTTTGAGGAGGTAATGACCCTTCTAATTGAAGTTCTAGAAGCCATTGTAAAGTAATACCCTGAGGTACATTTACTAGAATCAGGTACAGTATGTCCCTGGGCGGACAAGTCAGTGTAGAAGTGTAGTGAGGATTCCTATAGTTCTAGAACCATTAACCCTTAACGCTCCATCATCATCTCTTAAAGCAGACATGTTAGCAGGAGGTCCGTAGCGTATCTATAATGGGTGCACACGGAACACGGGGGCCCACACCGTGCACACAGCACCCATTTTGATCATTCTTAAAATCACCTAAGATGTACCCACTACAATGCCAGCAATGTGTGTTCCCCGCTGGTCTCCAGTGACCCCCCCCCCCCCACCCCCCTCATCATCTGTAGATGCAGCACAATCGGGGGATGTCACGAGTGATGCCGTGCCACAGAATGCACTGTATGCACTGGCCGGTTCCCTGCCGGTTCCCCATTATTAACAAGGTCGCTGATTTATAGATGAATATAGAGGGCATTCTCCAGCGCTGACGCCAGTGGATGTAGGAATGATAACACATTTTTCTGTATGGCACCTACCACTATAGATGAACCAATGAAATCATTGATATATGGTATTTCTGGAACACTCCGGTGATGTTGCTCAGCTGCTGTCAGCATGCATCGGTAGGTTATAGACCCAGCTAGGGTAATAGTGTTTCAGACAACAATCAATTTCCATAATCCATTAAGACACTTAATAACCAAGCACAGCAATCAGTGTCTACACATCCACTTACTTATCTCCCTTAACCAGTGTATTATGGGTCATTATAATACATGTATTACACTAACCCATGTACACACAGTACAGTAATGGTGGATATCTGTAACACACTTCCCTATTTTTGAAAATCATTTTCAGGGAGATTTGAGCGGGTAGAATTTCCCGCAGCGGTTGGGGGGACATGGGGTGGTGGGTCCACGGGAACGCTCAGCGTTTCATGGGAATTCCCATGGTAATTTGCCGGGGACGTGGGTGCGGGGGGCGGGCAGCGAATGTCAGCTGCCTGCCCACTTCCCGTACAGGGCGCCGGAGATTCACGTGCACAGGGTTTTAGGGTTCCAGCACTACCTTTACCTACCTTACAATTGCTTGGCGACCACTTACTGTCCTGCTGATCTGTGTTCACCACTATATTAAACTATATACAGCCTCCCCCCCCATATTACACCCAGTACACACACCACTATATTACACTATATACAGCACCCCTTCATATTACACCCAGTACACACACCACTATATTACACTATATACAGCACCCCCCCCTCATATTACACCCAGTACACACACCACTATATTTCACTATATACAGCACCCCCCCTCATATTACACCCAGTATACACACCACTATATTACACTATATACAGCATCCCCCTCATATTACACCCAGTACACACACCACTATATTACACTATATACAGCACCCCCCATATTACACCCAGTACACACACCACTATATTACACTATATACAGCATCCCCCCTCATATTACACCCAGTACACACACCACTATATTACACTATATACAGCACCCCCCTCATATTACACCCAGTACACACACCACTATATTACACTATATACAGCACCCCCCCTTATATTACACCCAGTATACACACCACTATATTACACTATATACAGCCCCCCCTCATATTACATCAAGTACACCCACCACTATATTACACTATATACAGCACCCCCCTTATATTACACCCAGTATACACACACCACTATATTACACTATATACAGCACCCCCCTCATATTACACCCAGTACACACACCACTATATTACACTATATACAGCACCCCCCCTTATATTACACCCAGTATACACACCACTATATTACACTATATACAGCCCCCCCCATATTACACCCAGTACACACCACTATATTACACTATATACAGCCCCCCCCCCCATATTACACCCAGTACACACACCACTATATTACACTATATACAGCACCCCCCCATATTACACCCAGTATACACACCACTATATTACACTATATACAGCACCCCCCCCCCCATATTACACCCAGTACACACACCACTATATTACACTATATACCGCACCCCCCTCATATTACACCCAGTACACACACCACTATATTACACTATATACAGCACCCCCCTTATATTACACCCAGTATACACACACCACTATATTACACTATATACAGCACACCCCTCATATTACACCCAGTACACACACCACTATATTACACTATATACAGCACCCCCCCATCATATTACACCCAGTACACACCACTATATTACACTATATACAGCACCCCCCCATTACAATACACATAGACCCCCATATTACTCTTAGCACACATACAAAACTATATAACATAGCACACAGCACCCCCCATATTACAATACACATAGTCCCCCCCATATTACTCTCAGTACATACACCACTATATAGCATTTGAAAACAGCCCTCCCCATATTACATAGTACATACAGCAATCCCCCCCATATAACAGCCTGTACACACTACACTACATTATATTACACACAGCCCCCCTCACATTAAGCAGAACCCTCCCTCCCCCAGTCTATACCTTTCTGAGTTAGGGCCTTATTCTAATTCACTCTTTCTGACAAAATCCTTCTTAGATGGACAAAACAATGTGCACTGCAGGGGGGCAGATGTAACATGTGCAGAGAGAATTAGATTTGGGTGAGTTATTTTGTTTCTGTGCAGGGTAAATACTGACTGCTTTATTTTTACACTGCAATATAGATTTCACTTTGAAGTAAAACCCCACCCAAATCTAATTCTCTCTGCACAAGTTACATCTGCCCCAGCTGCAGTGCACATGGTTTTGTCTATCTAAGATGGAATTTGTCAGAAAGAGTGAACCAAAATAACCCCCTATATGTGTGTTGCTTCCTGGCAGCATGGTGAGGAAGGCAGCTCAGCAGGGAGAGGAGCAGGGAGAGCAGGACTGGCCTAATGCACGGAGCCAGTAGGGATGGCCATTGATCATCGATGATTCAAAATCATTGATGGTTCATGGCCGATGGCGAATACTTTTGCCATCGATGGGGAGAACCAGATGGTTTCCCTTCATCGATGGAACAGCAAAGCAATGTTTTGCTTATTTTTTTTTTCAAAGTGCCGGGACACGAAGCATAGCGCCGCCCCTGACACCTGTGAAGCCCCACCCCCATGTTTTGATTGGCCCAATCAATCAAACACAATGGAAGACCATCAATATTTTAAAATATCGATGGTCATTCATTGCATAGTTTAGCACTATCGATGGGCAGTTGCAGAATTGCCATCGATGGCAACCATCGATGGCAATGGCAACGATTGCCATCCCTAGAAGCCAGAGCCTGCTCTGTGTGTGTGTGTGGTGGGCGGGGCCAGCTTTAGTGAAACGGCTGCCGGCTCTCTATGATGCAGTGACCTCCTGTAAGCGCGCACACAGCAGCACGGCCACCGCTGCGGTGGCCGGCTGTGACCTCCCGTGTGCCATTTCCAGACATGCGCGCACGCGCGTCAGTAGCTGCAGTCTAAAGGCTCCAGCACCACCGCAGAGGAATCTCTGCGTGCATATGTGCATTACACATACTGGTGCGATGTGTACACAACAAACTGGGTGGAGCATCTTTGCGCTTAAAGTAGGGGTGGCCGTTTGTTGCCAAGCAACGAAATAGTGCAAGCAAACATCGAACAATCAACAAATAGTGCAAGCACACATCGAAGGTTGCATACTATGCAATGGATGACCATTGATGGTTTTACATATCGATGGTCAGTGCTATTTTTCAGCAGGAACCAGCAGGAACTCAGTTCCTGAACCTCTAATTAAATATGACATCAGGAGTTCCTGGACCTATTTTTCCAGAAAAATAGTACTGTCGATGGTCATCCATTTTCTTTGACTGGTTGGCCTGTGGGCCAAACAGAACCTGGGGCATGGCTTCATAGTTTTATGGGCGAAGCAATGCTCAGTGTCCCGTACTATCGAGAGGAAAAAAAAACCTGTTCGGTTAAGCTGTGCCATTGATGGAGGGAAATCATCTGGTTCTACCTCCTCAATAGCAAAACTATTCTACGGCCATCAACCATCGATGTTTATGAATCATTGATGGTCGATGGCCATCCCTAGCGTAAAGCCCTATGGATACAATATGGCATCAAGCAAACACCCAGTATGCATCTGACTCAGAATGAGCCCCACACCGAGCCAGGTGTGCCAACGGGGCACAGTCCTCGTCGCCACAGCCTCATATGGCATGCATTGTCCCAGCATGACCCTAATGGTTAATGGCTCCGATACTTCATGTTACCACTGAGAATAGAGATAAGTAGGCCGCTATATGTATGTCTTTATAATGAGTGACACATTTGTTCTCATTAATAAGTCCTTCTCCCAGCCCCACTGTAGAGCAGCGACACTCGTGCTAAAAGCCTCAGCCGTGGAGAGATCAGAAGCCGCCCCATTAGGATCACTCTCCAGCATGACAGATGTACGCGTCTCTCGCACAGCCTATAATGCATCTGTACAATAACATTGTCTCAGCTCAACTATATACTTGGACTGGAACAAAGCTAATGCACAGAGCCGGTTTCCATGGCTGTGCAGAGTATTTATATACATTAAGCTTTGCACTTTCCATGGCAACATCTCAGGCCACCTCAAAGACTCTCAGAGAGCGCAGCTAAACAATCATTGCCATTACTTTTTTTTTTAAATGCCCTTTAAAATTTTATTTTTCTCTTTCACGTTGCACTAATTGAGGTCAATATGTTTTCTTTTCCTTCTAATTGGCTGGTAATTATTTTCTGAAATGAATCATATGAACACCTTAGTTTAAATCATTGAACTATGCAAACACCAGCACTGAGAACACATTGCAGCCACCCAGCGGTGTAACTAGAACTTTGTTGGCCCCATAGCAAAATCTTGAAAGCCATGGGGAAGGGATGTGGTCACCAAATAATACCAATGTTATGTGGCAAAGTAGTCTCCATTCTTCAAATTAAGCCACCCAGTAGTGCCATTACTACACCTTACACCAGGCAGAGCCCCTTGTATACACTCCACCAGGTAGAGCCCCTTGTATACATTACGCCATGTAGAGCCCCATTTTTGACATTATTCCAGGTGTAGCCCTCTAATATCAATTATGCCAGGCAAAGCCCTTGTTACCCATTACACCAGGTAGAGCCCATGTTACACATTATAACAAGCAGAGCCCCCTTACACACATTATTGCACGTAGAGCCCCCTTATACATCTTATACCAGGTAGAGTTCCCATCAGAGGCTGGCTGGCTGGCAACTTTTATCCAGGGGACAGACACAAGCAAGTGGCCCAGCTTTTCACAGGAAATAGCTGTGGCAAAAATGTTGAGGGAGTGGCTTGTGTTATGTGGCTTTGATTTAAAAAGGCCATGTGGGGGTTTACCAGCATGTACAGAAAGTTTTATATTCAGGTTTTTTAAGCCCAATTAAAATTAAGATCCATATTTAAAAAAAATTGTCAGTTCTTACTCTGGACCTGCCCTAATAACTAGTTATGCAATTTGAAGTTTCCAATTAGCTTAATAATACCCCTTTCAGACATACTACCCAGGATTTTGGCCAGGATGACCCAGGATTTTCAATTTAGCTCAATCCCTGGATTTTCACACTACACCTCAGACCTGGGAAAATCCCGGGTAGACCCCTTTCACACATAAGCAAGGTTTTACAAGCATTTCACTGTTTCACCATTACAATTGGACACTTTGCTGGCTCACAAGAATGACATCATACGGCTGACTACAAAAGAGCTTGTGTGGGCCAACAATGCATAACACAATGCATTGCTGTTATGGCTGCTGGGGACATGTGGCGGCTGGAGAGTTTGTATGATCTTGTGGATTTGGTGTGGATGATGCGGTGGTGCTTGGATTAAGCTACACACGCTGTTCTTTGTTGCACAGTGTAAGATGCAGAGAAGGAGGCCTCATTTTCTGGTGGAGAGGGAGGCCAATTGCCGGCATTGCTTACACCAGAGGAGAACCTTGATCATGTCCAGCATCTCGTTCATACTGCGTGTAACCGGTAGGTCAGCTCGCACACTGTGGGCTAGAGATCAGCAACATGGACAGGTTTTCTGGGCTACAGTGGAGGCATTTGAGGATAACCAATGGCTGGCACATATTAGGATGATGGGTGCCACCTTTAATTATCTTTTGGAACTTCTCTCCCCGGCACTTACCAGGCATACAACCCGTTGCAGACAGCCCTTTTCCCCGAGCAGGAGACGCGATTGTCTTGTGGTGGTATGCCACCCCTGGCAAATACCGGACAATGGGTGAGATGTACTAGCCCTGAAAAGTGATAAAATGGAGAGTGATAAACCACCAACCAATCAGCTCCTAGCTGTCATTTTTCAAATACAGCCTGTGACATGGCAGGTAGGACAGGGCCGAAACTAGGGTTTCCGGCGCCCGGGGCAAGGCAGTCATTTGGTGCCCCCCCCTTCCCCTGAAAGGGGGATGGGGGGACCGGACCAAATGACCGCCTTGTCCCTGGCGCCGGAGACCCCCCCTCCCCGCACAGTCCTCTTACCGCCACGGCTGCTGCCCTTCTCCTCCTCATCCCATGCTGCTGCTGTCACCAGTGACCCGCCGTCCGACTCAGCCATGTGCGTCCTGCTGTGAATGGCCGGGCTGGGTCACGTGGGGCGGCGGCGTACAGCTGGGTGTGGCTGATCGCGATCTACTCTGTGCAGCCGCCTGCTCTCTGGGCTTCCTCGTTTAGCCTCCTCTCCTCCTTTCACGCCGCAGCATGTGAGGCAAGAATGGTGTAGCAGCTGTAGCGGCATCTTACTTTGACTCCATCTGTCTCCTACTAGCGCGGCAGGAAGCGCTGATGACTTCAAAAAGACTTGCCGGACGCTGATTGGCTGAATTCAGCCAATCAGCGTCCGGCAAGTCTTTTCAAAGTCATCAGCGCTTCCCGCAGCCGCACTAATAGGAGACGGACGGAGTCAAAGTAAGATGCCTAAGTGTGGGAGGTGCCCACACCACACAGACTTAGGCCACACCCCCAAAATTTTACCGGGGCCCGGCATTCCTCTCGGCTGCCCTGGACCCAATATCATGTCCAGGGCAGCCGGTATGTCAGGTCCCTTAGTCAAACGAGATATTTTGCCCTCAAAAAACAAAAAGAACAGGAATACACAGTTACCCTTAATTCAGAGGATGAAATTCTGGTTGAGATTCTAGAATCTCTTTCTACAGATGACACCATTGTCCCAGAAAGCACATATTTATATGATGCTAATCAGGAGACTAATAGAATGAGATTCAGGAATAAATCAGAATTCTATCCTCTTCAACATCGAGGACCGTATATAGAAAGTTTCTATAAAAAAACTATGGAAGAATTCAGGGAGTTGTGTGATAAATCAGAGAAGAAGCCGTTAAGAGATAATCTCACAAAAAAAGAACGGAAAGCGTTAAAAACTTTATGTGATGATAAAAGTATAACAATAAAACAGGCAGACAAAGGGGGGGGGTAGTCATTATGGACACTACGGAATACTTAAAAGAGGCCCATAGGCAATTGGACAATACAGAATATTATGTTAAACTGGTGAGTGATCCCACTCTGAAATTTCAGAATGAATTTAAAGATCTATTGGAAGAAGGCCTATACACGGGAGCAATATCCAAAGAGGTTCGCACTTTTCTTTTCACCCCACAACCAATTACACCCACTTATTATTTTTTACCAAAAATACATAAGACACTTTCCTGCCCTCCGGGCAGGCCTATCATAGCTGGTATTAGATCAATGACTAATAATTTATCTTTTTTTGTTGACAATTATCTTCAAAAATATGTTTTACAGTTAGATTCATATATAAAGGACACGACACACTTTTTACAAAAAATTAATGGAATTCAATGGAAGGACAGTTATTATTTCATCACTAGTGATGTGGAATCACTATATTCCAATATAGAGCACAATTTAGGGGTTAAAGCAGTAGAAAATTACCTGGTTAAAGATCCAGAGATATCACAAGAACTTTGTCAATTTATTTTACAGTCAATTCAATTTATACTTACACATAATTATTTTGTTTTTGATTCAAGTTTTTATTTACAGTCTAAGGGTACCGCCATGGGGACCAGGTTCGCCCCCAGCTTCGCCAACCTGCTCATGGGATGTTTCGAGGAACACCATGTGTGGGGCGGCGGATATGGGGGGAACCTGGTCCTCTATGGTAGGTACATAGACGACCTTATTTTTGTTTGGGAGGGGGATCAAGAGTCGGTATTACATTTTATTGAAGAGTTAAATAATAATTTATATGGTTTAAAATTTACTAGCACATTTCACCAGGAAAGTGTGAACTTCTTGGATATTGCTCTCGTGATAGAGAATGGAAAAATAACGACCAAGACTTATGTGAAGTCTGTGGATCAGAATAGATATCTCGAATATACGAGCAATCATCATGTTAAGTGGAAAAACAATATTCCTAAGAGTCAGTTCATGAGAATCAAAAGGAATTGCTCTACACAGGAAGCTTTTGAAAAACAGAGTGGCAACATCTACCAGTCTTTTCTAGATCAAGGTTACCCTGAGAAAATCTTGGATGACTCCCTTGAAGTAGTTAGGAGAATGGATAGAGGGGATCTACTGAGGTCAAAAATTAAGAACAAAAAAGATGACGAGGAACAAAGGAAGGAGAAGGGAGTAGTGTTTGTGACCCAATATAATACAGAAGCCATGGGAATTAAAAGGATAGTTAAGAAAAATCTTCACCTTTTAGAATTAGACGAGATTATGAAAACCGAGACAAAGATAAAAAATACTGTAGTGTTTAGAAGATCCAACAACCTGAAAAATAGACTGGCTCCCAGTTTCTTTAAGAATAAAGACAAACAAGTCCAAAAACCCACGTGGTTACCAGAAAAACCTAAGGGGTATTACACATGTGGAGGGGACAAATGTACACCCTGTAAATATAATGTAAGGAAAACCACTGAGTTTCTATCCTATCCCTCTGGGGAAAAATTCCCCATTAAAGAATTTATTAACTGCAAAACTGAATATATTATATACCTATTAACGTGCAAATGTGGCCTACAATATGTAGGTCGAACAATTCGCAATTTGCATGTAAGATATATGGAGCATAGAAGAAATATCTCCAAAATGACGCTTGGTAACAGTTTATATAAACATTTTGCAAAATGTCAAAAAGGAGATATAAGGGGAATGACCATGATTGGCATTGAACATGTACTTCGTACAGATAGAGGAGGAGATAGATATGTACAGTTATGTAGACGCGAAGCTTTTTGGATATTCAGACTAAGAAGTCTGGTACCCCAGGGTTTAAATGACACTATTGAAATGAATAATATCTAGAAAAATACTGTCTGTAACTGATTATGAGCTCTAGGGTACCACCAGAAAGGGGGGGGGGGGGGAGGGAGGGGGGGATAGGGGAGGGTGTCTTTAAGAGGTAGGGGGAGGGTGGGATATTCCTATGTAGAGATATAAGGAAATACAACACCAGAAGCAGTGCATGAATTACCATATATATTTTTTAAAGATTTTTTAGCATATATAAATTCATCAAAATATACCTAACCCAATAATGGGAATTGGCATAATTTAATATAATGATTGTGTATTATGTATATGAATTTACTAATTATATATGTTTTAATTATATTATATTATATTTTTTTAGTATTATGTATGTCTGTATAAAATCATGTATAAAATCATGAATAAATATAATTGTTAAAATTGGCGAGCTGAGATATATATAAATGATAAATGAGGCTTATTGAAATGAATAAAGATCGAAAATGAATATGAGGCAATGAGGCTATAAAATAAATAAATAAAAAATCCGGGTTGTAATACGAGGCTTGGAAAATATACTGAGGCTTGAAACGCAAATATATACGTGAGAGATATGATTTCCTATATTTAAAAAGATGGCCGCCAACTTGAAAGGTATTGGACATCCAGAATGAGGCTTGGATGTAAAAATAAAGATGGCCGCCGGACTTGATAAATAAGAGTCACGAAAACGAGGTGTGACACGCATATGCGGAAGTTCGCGCTGGGAAACCGCGCGAACGGACACCGCATAAAAGGACAGAGGCAGACGCTATGGAGGCACCCAGCTGATGAAGCCGCTGACCGAACAAACAGGCGGAGAAACGCGTACTTGGGAGCCTCGCATATAGCAGCCCGGAAGCAATCCAGCCCAGCGCCGCAGTGAGTGTACACACGGTATCAACTGTGTAAACAGCTTAAAGTTCCATTGGACGGACACCACCTGGAGCCGGTCCCTTTTTCATTAAAGGTTGACCATCCAAAGGATTACAATTTAACACCTGGCTCAGATAAAGGGAGGAAGTCCAATAGGACATTGCAGTACAAACCTGTGAAAAATCCGTTCACTACCAACGGCCCCTGGGACTGGTAACTATATAAGCCTCAATATTTGAAATTGCCTGTCACGGCTAAAGGGCTGGATGGAGTCGTGTGGTGCACAGGAACCGGAGACGGACCAGGAGGAGTAGGATTGAAACGTGCAGGTTTAATAACGGATTTCATAAATGATAAACTTCACTCAAATACTTCTTTAAGTGACAGTTGGAATAAATTAAATAGAGTCCAGCACAATACTAATAACGGGCAGGGAAATCTGGAAACGTATACTTGGTGAGCCAGAGTACATAGATGAGGATCCGGAAGGAGGTTGATTTGATGACAGAAGAAATGGATCCGGATGACTGAAAGATGATGGAATGAATGAGTTGTATGAAGGAGGGCAGCGGAATGCTGTGCAGGGTAATTCTGGGACACAAGCAGGAACAAGCACTAGGTAGGACTTGCAGCATTGGTGTCAGGAGAAAACTTCCTTGTAGCAAGATGCAGGGAGCAAGGCACCAGAGTCAGGAGAGAAAGAGCCAGGATCCGGGAATCAGCTAGGAGTTGTGAATGACTCCAAAGACTCATTGCACTGACACTGAACAGCCTAGGCAGATCCCCTATATCCCCAGGGGATGGCTGCCATTGGCTGTCAGCACAGGATGAGGAGGGAACCTCCACTCTGGGCCAATCTGTCTCCTGCCCTCAACCAAGATGGCGACGCCGGCCTCCCGGCACCACTACTGCTGCCATCCCTACCCAGAGCTGCCGCTACCTGCACACCGCAGACCGGAGCCTGCACACGCTAGCCGGCGGCGGGCGCGGACGGGTGAGTACTGTACCCGCCGCGCTCCGTCGCGGCTACGTGTGACAGTACCCCCCCTTTTCAGGGTGACCCCAGGGCGCCTATGGACCTTGTGCGGATTTCTCTGGAGAAATTGCTTTACCAGTTTTGGAGCGTGCAAATCAATGGAATCCACCCAAGAGTTCTCTTCGGGACCAAACCCAACCCATTCCACCAGATACTGGGTACGAGAATTGCGGCAACGAGAGTCTATAATGCGTCTTACCTCGAATTCAGCCCCACTTTCGGAGTTAATCTTGGGCGGTTTGGGAATCTTCTTTTGATAAGAGTTCAACCTTAAAGGCTTGAGGAGGGACACATGGAAGGAATTCGAAATCCTTAGGGAAGGAGGAAGTTGAAGTCTATAAGCGACAGGATTAATGACTTGGATGATAGGGTATGGCCCAATGAACCGGGGAGCCAGCTTCATAGAGGGCAGACGGAGGCGTATATGGCGGGTAGACAGCCATACCCGGTCTCCGACTTTCAATCTGGGCGCTGCCCTTCTTTTCCTGTCTGCCATCCTCTTGTATCGGGCGGAAGATTTAAGAAGAGCGGTGTGGACATCCGACCAGATTTTAGCAAAGCGTTGTAATGAAGTGGTTGCTGCAGGAACTTCGGAAGAGGATAATTCTGAGAAATCCGGAGATCGTGGATGCTTGCCGAATACTGTAAAGAAGGGGGTGGTTCCGGAGGAAGAGTGATAGGAGTTGTTATGCATATATTCTGCCCACGGGAGAAGATCCACCCAGTCATCTTGGGAAGACGAGACAAACAGTCGGATAAAGGCCTCCAAGTCTTGATTCACCCGTTCTGTCTGGCCGTTGGTCTGGGGATGAAAGGCAGTGGAAAACTTGAGTTTGACCTGTACCGCGGCACAGAGAGCTCTCCAGAACTTTGCAACGAACTGTACTCCGCGGTCGGATACAATCTCTTTGGGCAGTCCGTGAAGTTTAAAAATGGTTGAGATGAATAGCTGAGCCAGTACTGGAGCAGAGGGGAGACCTTTTAGTGGGAAAAAATGGACCATTTTCGAGAATCGGTCGACCACTACCCAGATTGCGGTATGACCTTTTGAGGGAGGTAGTTCGCAAATGAAGTCCATTGACAGATGGGTCCATGGTTCTGTGGGAATGGTTAGAGGGCGGAGAGGACCAGCGGGAGTTGTTCTGGGCACTTTATGCTGAGCACATCTTACACAAGAGGCAACGAAGTTGGTTACGTCGTGGCGGATGGTTGGCCACCAATAAGAACGTGACAGGAACATCAAGGTCTTTTGTGCTCCTGCGTGCCCTGCGAAGCGGGAAGAATGTGCCCATGACAATATTTTCTTGCGAAGTTCGGGGGGAACGAACGTTTTACCTGGAGGAGGAGATGGCTGTACGGTTACTTGGGCGAAGACCAGCGGATCAAGGATTGGACGAGGAGGTGTCTCTAGGTCAGAGGTCGTCTCAAAGGAGCGGGATAGAGCGTCTGCCTTAGTATTCGTGGTTCCAGGTCGGAATTTAATTTGGAAATCAAAGCGTTCAAAAAACATGGCCCAACGGGCTTGGCGGGCAGTAAGGCACTGAGCCTGTTTAAGAAAGGACAGATTTTTGTGGTCTGAATACACGGTGATCTTATGTCGTGCCCCCTCCAGAAGGTATCGCCACTCCTCTAACGCAGTTTTGACTGCAAGCAACTCCTGTTCCCCGATGGGGTAATTCTTCTCTGCTGGGAGGAATTTTTTGGAGAGGAAGGCACAAGGGTGTAATTCTTGATCCTCACCTTTTTGTGACAAGATGGCCCCGATCCCTTCCGAGGATGCGTCCACCTCGAGAATGAAGGGCCTGTCGAGGTCTGGTTGGAGGAGGATTGGTGCCGTCATGAATGCTCTCTTTAACTGCTGGAAGGCAGAGGATGCTTCTGGCGACCATCGGCTTGGATCAGCTCCCTTGCAAGTGAGAGCAGTGAGGGGAGCAGCGATAGTAGAGAAGTTCCGGATAAATCGCCGGTAATAGTTTGAGAACCCTAGGAATCTTTGAATTCCTTTGAGTGTTGTGGGGGCTGCCCAGTCTTGGATGGCTCTCACCTTCTCTGGGTCCATTTCTATCCCAGTGGCGGAGAGAATGTGACCCAAGAATGGAATGGACGTGACCTCAAAAACGCACTTTTCCAACTTGCAGAACAGTTGATTGTGGCGAAGACGTCGTAGGACTTCGGACACTGTCTGTCTGTGAAGTTGGAGATTTGGAGAGAAGATGAGTATATCGTCTAGATAGACTACGATGGAGTGGTACAGCAAGTCCCGAAAGATATCATTTACAAACTGTTGGAAGACAGCGGGGGCGTTACAAAGGCCGAAGGGCATCACCAGGTATTCATAGTGGCCGTCGCGCGTGTTAAAAGCCGTCTTCCACTCGTCACCTGGACGGATCCGGATCAAATTGTAGGCCCCTCGCAGGTCCAATTTAGTAAAGATTGCTGCCCCTCTGATCTTGTCGAATAGTTCTGCGATAAGGGGTAAGGGATAGCGGTTTTTAATGGTGATGTCGTTCAGGCCCCTATAGTCGATACATGGCCGAAGACCGCCATCTTTCTTTTTCACAAAGAAAAACCCGGCCCCGGCCGGAGAAGTAGATGGTCGAATGAAACCTTTGTTTAAGTTCTCTTGAATGTACGAGGACATGGCCTCAGTCTTAGGTAGCGACAGGGGATAGATGCGGCCACGAGGAGGGAATTTCCCGGCCACCAGCTCTATCGGGCAGTCCCAAGGACGGTGAGGAGGCAGGGTGTCGGCACCACCTTTACTGAATACATCTGTAAATGAACGATATGGTGCGGGTATCGACAAGGGTGGAGCTGAAGAGGATGAAGGACAGTTACCCTCACGTTGTGGATGGGTCTGGTAGACCGGAAGGATCTGAGGAATGCAAGTAGACTGGCAATCTGTTCCCCAGGCCTTGACCTCCATATTGGTCCAATCGATGTGTGGGTTATGTTTGGAGAGCCAGGGAAGGCCCAGGACCATTTGGTGTGAGGACTGTGGAAGAATAAAGAATTCGAGGGTCTCTTGATGTAGAGCTCCTATGAGCAGTGTCACCGGGGTGGTCTGATGGGTGATTTGTCCACTACGAATTCGACTCCCATCCACTGCAGTGAGGACCAGCGAGTGATCCAGGGGTTGCACAGGCAGGGCATGTTGGGTAACAAAAGAAGAAGAAAGGAAGTTTCCTGCTGCTCCAGAGTCCAATAGGGCCTGAACTCTTTTTCTCCCTTGGGGACACACAAGGGTAACCGGAATGGTGGAATCAGAAGAAGAGGGAGATGGAAGCAAGACTCCTAATCGGACCTCCCTCGGGGAGATTAGGAGCGGTCGTTTCCCGGCCGCAGCGGGCAGGAAGCCAATAAGTGAGCTGAGGAGCCACAGTACATGCATAGATTCTCTCGCCGTCTTCGGGACTTCTCTTCGAGAGAGAGACGGGAGCGGTTGATTTGCATGGGCTCATCTGTTGACACCGCAGGAGGCGGGGTTGGTTTGGAGGCTGGTGCGACATTGGAAGGAAATCGAGGGCGAAGGCGATCAGAGCGATTCCTCTCAAGTTGGCGTTCTTGGAGTCGCAGATCGACTTTGTTACATAATGAAATGAGTTCAGCCAGGGTGGAAGGAGAATCGCGAGTTGCTAACTCGTCCTTGATGCGCCCGGCTAGGCCGTTCCAGAAGGCAGAAACGAGAGCCTCTTCGTTCCATCTGAGTTCGGAAGCCAGGGTTTGAAATTGTACGACATATTGTCCCACTGGGCGACTGCCCTGACGAATCCTTAGGATCTCCGTGGCTGCGGAGGACACTCTGCCAGGCTCGTCGAAGATGCGACGGAAGGAGGCCACAAATTCTTCATAGTTATTGAGGATGGGATCCGCACGCTCCCAAAGGGGGGACACCCACTCCAGGGCTGGACCCGCCAGTAGGGACACGATGTAAGCCACCCGAGTCTTGGGAGAGGGGAAATTGGAAGGCTGGAGGGTAAAATGGACGTCACATTGATTCAGGAATCCTCGACACCCCCTCGGGGACCCGTCATATTTACTGGGGGTTGACAGGTGTAGCTGGTGAGGAGCAGCTGGCCCAGGGGGAGCAGCAGGGGCCGAAGCTCCGGAGGTTGGTGCTGCTGAAACTGAGGGAGCCGCCTGAGGTGATGACAAGGTCTGGAGAAATTGAGCCACTTGACGCTGGGTAGTCTCTACTTGTTCCAATCGAGCCATGATGCCTTGAAGAACATCCGTCATGGAGGCCTGTGCTTCACCCGATTCCATCGGGTCAGTGCAAACTGTCACGGCTAAAGGGCTGGATGGAGTCGTGTGGTGCACAGGAACCGGAGACGGACCAGGAGGAGTAGGATTGAAACGTGCAGGTTTAATAACGGATTTCATAAATGATAAACTTCACTCAAATACTTCTTTAAGTGACAGTTGGAATAAATTAAATAGAGTCCAGCACAATACTAATAACGGGCAGGGAAATCTGGAAACGTATACTTGGTGAGCCAGAGTACATAGATGAGGATCCGGAAGGAGGTTGATTTGATGACAGAAGAAATGGATCCGGATGACTGAAAGATGATGGAATGAATGAGTTGTATGAAGGAGGGCAGCGGAATGCTGTGCAGGGTAATTCTGGGACACAAGCAGGAACAAGCACTAGGTAGGACTTGCAGCATTGGTGTCAGGAGAAAACTTCCTTGTAGCAAGATGCAGGGAGCAAGGCACCAGAGTCAGGAGAGAAAGAGCCAGGATCCGGGAATCAGCTAGGAGTTGTGAATGACTCCAAAGACTCATTGCACTGACACTGAACAGCCTAGGCAGATCCCCTATATCCCCAGGGGATGGCTGCCATTGGCTGTCAGCACAGGATGAGGAGGGAACCTCCACTCTGGGCCAATCTGTCTCCTGCCCTCAACCAAGATGGCGACGCCGGCCTCCCGGCACCACTACTGCTGCCATCCCTACCCAGAGCTGCCGCTACCTGCACACCGCAGACCGGAGCCTGCACACGCTAGCCGGCGGCGGGCGCGGACGGGTGAGTACTGTACCCGCCGCGCTCCGTCGCGGCTACGTGTGACATTGCCTCTATGACATGACTCAATTTGAAAAATTAAGCCTCAGAAAGCTAATCATCAGCTTCGCCTAAGGATACTGTATGTTATGTGTAGTATGTTATGTGTGTTTAGGTAAATGTTTTCTTATGATGAATTGTATTTTTAATAAATTTATGCTTATTCCAATTGGATTTGAATGAATAATTGTGTTCTTTGACTAAGCAGCGCCACCTAGGGATACCAGTTCGCTGGTTGCCCATTAATTATATATTTTGTTCTTTGAGAGGTACACAATTCCTCTGAATAGGAGGCTGCAGCTTGGTTAAAGGACTAAAAAATATAATATTCTATTTACATTTATCTACTGTAGGAACCAGCGCTTTTGAGTGTCCCCAGTGGCCACATCTATATTGTTTTAGTTTTTTATTGTGAACAGAAGCAGCAGGTTTTATAAAAATGTCTAGTTTAAAATGTCTCACTGAAAGGTTAGAAAGACGGAATAATTATATTAAGGACCCTATAAGAATTCAACAGACAGTAGTAAATGAAGACAATGGGAGTATGCATAGTCTTTTTAATAAATTGGAAAATTTATGCACAAGTGAAACCCGCCACTGGTGGGACCAAGTGTCACTACAGAAGTATTTAGACTCAAACCTGATACCTAGAGGCCTAAGAGTTCTGAAAACCTCCACATTCAGGGATGAGAAAAAATTCACTGAAGAGTGGGATAGTATATTGGACAATTGTTCCAAGAACCTAATGAGATTACTCATTAGATTCAGAGAGACGAAAGTCTTAGAACTTCAGAAAGAAATAGAATCAATTCAGGAATTATTGAAAAAACATGTGGGAGACCCTGATTTTTCAAAAAGAGACCAACAGGTCAACAAGAATGTGGAAGATTTCGAGAACTCTTTAATATGCAGAAAGAACAGCAAAATGAACAGGGATAAGGCAGACTATGAACAGGGAGAAGTCCATACTTATAATAGAAAAAAATGGGAAAATAAATACCCCCCACAGGTGAATAACTATAGGGGAGCACATAGAAATTATCAAGAACAACGAAATACTAGACAGATTAATAATAGTAAAAATTATAGACCCCGTCAAAATTCGCAGAGAGAGTGGAGAGAAAAACGAGACTACTCAATACCAGTGAAAAATAGGTATGAAGTACTAGAAACTCAGGAGACCCCAGAGTATTGGAGATCAGAGGATAAAAATAAAAAGAGAGAAGGAGAATATATTACACCAACAAGACATAGGAATCAGGATTTTTTAGGGGAGACTCCCAGAACAAATTATCCGCCATACAAAAACGGAGACCAAAGTGGCCGACTAAAAAGATCAAGAGAGTACGACCTAGAGGAAAACGAGGAGGGAGGAAACAGAAGAGACCCAAAAAGAAAGTAGTAGGGAAGGGTATATTTAATATATCGACAAAAATTCTGAGTGAGGAGGAAACGAACCTATTGGAAAAGGGGCTAAATTATGCCCCGGCAAATAAACCCAACTTGTTCTCACTTTTTATTGATTTAAACAGGTATGTCAGGTCCCTTAGTCAAACGAGATATTTTGCCCTCAAAAAACAAAAAGAACAGGAATACACAGTTACCCTTAATTCAGAGGATGAAATTCTGGTTGAGATTCTAGAATCTCTTTCTACAGATGACACCATTGTCCCAGAAAGCACATATTTATATGATGCTAATCAGGAGACTAATAGAATGAGATTCAGGAATAAATCAGAATTCTATCCTCTTCAACATCGAGGACTGTATATAGAAAGTTTCTATAAAAAAACTATGGAAGAATTCAGGGAGTTGTGTGATAAATCAGAGAAGAAGCCGTTAAGAGATAATCTCACAAAAAAAGAACGGAAAGCGTTAAAAACTTTATGTGATGATAAAAGTATAACAATAAAACAGGCAGACAAAGGGGGGGGGGGGTAGTCATTATGGACACTACGGAATACTTAAAAGAGGCCCATAGGCAATTGGACAATACAGAATATTATGTTAAACTGGTGAGTGATCCCACTCTGAAATTTCAGAATGAATTTAAAGATCTATTGGAAGAAGGCCTATACACGGGAGCAATATCCAAAGAGGTTCGCACTTTTCTTTTCACCCCACAACCAATTACACCCACTTATTATTTTTTACCAAAAATACATAAGACACTTTCCTGCCCTCCGGGCAGGCCTATCATAGCTGGTATTGGATCAATGACTAATAATTTATCTTTTTTTGTTGACAATTATCTTCAAAAATATGTTTTACAGTTAGATTCATATATAAAGGACACGACACACTTTTTACAAAAAATTAATGGAATTCAATGGAAGGACAGTTATTATTTCATCACTAGTGATGTGGAATCACTATATTCCAATATAGAGCACAATTTAGGGGTTAAAGCAGTAGAAAATTACCTGGTTAAAGATCCAGAGATATCACAAGAACTTTGTCAATTTATTTTACAGTCAATTCAATTTATACTTACACATAATTATTTTGTTTTTGATTCAAGTTTTTATTTACAGTCTAAGGGTACCGCCATGGGGACCAGGTTCGCCCCCAGCTTCGCCAACCTGCTCATGGGATGTTTCGAGGAACACCATGTGTGGGGCGGCGGATATGGGGGGAACCTGGTCCTCTATGGTAGGTACATAGACGACCTTATTTTTGTTTGGGAGGGGGATCAAGAGTCGGTATTAAATTTTATTGAAGAGTTAAATAATAATTTATATGGTTTAAAATTTACTAGCACATTTCACCAGGAAAGTGTGAACTTCTTGGATATTGCTCTCGTGATAGAGAATGGAAAAATAACGACCAAGACTTATGTGAAGTCTGTGGATCAGAATAGATATCTCGAATATACGAGCAATCATCATGTTAAGTGGAAAAACAATATTCCTAAGAGTCAGTTCATGAGAATCAAAAGGAATTGCTCTACACAGGAAGCTTTTGAAAAACAGAGTGGCAACATCTACCAGTCTTTTCTAGATCAAGGTTACCCTGAGAAAATCTTGGATGACTCCCTTGAAGTGGTTAGGAGAATGGATAGAGGGGATCTACTGAGGTCAAAAATTAAGAACAAAAAAGATGACGAGGAACAAAGGAAGGAGAAGGGAGTAGTGTTTGTGACCCAATATAATACAGAAGCCATGGGAATTAAAAGGATAGTTAAGAAAAATCTTCACCTTTTAGAATTAGACGAGATTATGAAAACCGAGACAAAGATAAAAAATACTGTAGTGTTTAGAAGATCCAACAACCTGAAAAATAGACTGGCTCCCAGTTTCTTTAAGAATAAAGACAAACAAGTCCAAAAACCCACGTGGTTACCAGAAAAACCTAAGGGGTATTACACATGTGGAGGGGACAAATGTACACCCTGTAAATATAATGTAAGGAAAACCACTGAGTTTCTATCCTATCCCTCTGGGGAAAAATTCCCCATTAAAGAATTTATTAACTGCAAAACTGAATATATTATATACCTATTAACGTGCAAATGTGGCCTACAATATGTAGGTCGAACAATTCGCAATTTGCATGTAAGATATATGGAGCATAGAAGAAATATCTCCAAATTGACGCTTGGTAACAGTTTATATAAACATTTTGCAAAATGTCAAAAAGGAGATATAAGGGGAATGACCATGATTGGCATTGAACATGTACTTCGTACAGATAGAGGAGGAGATAGATATGTACAGTTATGTAGACGCGAAGCTTTTTGGATATTCAGACTAAGAAGTCTGGTACCCCAGGGTTTAAATGACACTATTGAAATGAATAATATCTAGAAAAATACTGTCTGTAACTGATTATGAGCTCTAGGGTACCACCAGAAAGGGGGGGGGGGGAAGGGAGGGGGGGATAGGGGAGGGTGTCTTTAAGAGGGAGGGGGAGGGTGGGATATTCCTATGTAGAGATATAAGGAAATACAACACCAGAAGCAGTGCATGAATTACCATATATATTTTTTAAAGATTTTTTAGCATATATAAATTCATCAAAATATACCTAACCCAATAATGGGAATTGGCATAATTTAATATAATGATTGTGTATTATGTATATGAATTTACTAATTATATATGTTTTAATTATATTATATTATATTTTTTTAGTATTATGTATGTCTGTATAAAATCATGTATAAAATCATGAATAAATATAATTGTTAAAATTGGCGAGCTGAGATATATATAAATGATAAATGAGGCTTATTGAAATGAATAAAGATCGAAAATGAATATGAGGCAATGAGGCTATAAAATAAATAAATAAAAAATCCGGGTTGTAATACGAGGCTTGGAAAATATACTGAGGCTTGAAACGCAAATATATACGTGAGAGATATGATTTCCTATATTTAAAAAGATGGCCGCCAACTTGAAAGGTATTGGACATCCAGAATGAGGCTTGGATGTAAAAATAAAGATGGCCGCCGGACTTGATAAATAAGAGTCACGAAAACGAGGTGTGACACGCATATGCGGAAGTTCGCGCTGGGAAACCGCGCGAACGGACACCGCATAAAAGGACAGAGGCAGACGCTATGGAGGCACCCAGCTGATGAAGCCGCTGACCGAACAAACAGGCGGAGAAACGCGTACTTGGGAGCCTCGCATATAGCAGCCCGGAAGCAATCCAGCCCAGCGCCGCAGTGAGTGTACACACGGTATCAACTGTGTAAACAGCTTAAAGTTCCATTGGACGGACACCACCTGGAGCCGGTCCCTTTTTCATTAAAGGTTGACCATCCAAAGGATTACAATTTAACACCTGGCTCAGATAAAGGGAGGAAGTCCAATAGGACATTGCAGTACAAACCTGTGAAAAATCCGTTCACTACCAACGGCCCCTGGGACTGGTAACTATATAAGCCTCAATATTTGAAATTGCCTCTATGACATGACTCAATTTGAAAAATTAAGCCTCAGAAAGCTAATCATCAGCTTCGCCTAAGGATACTGTATGTTATGTGTAGTATGTTATGTGTGTTTAGGTAAATGTTTTCTTATGATGAATTGTATTTTTAATACATTTATGCTTATTCCAATTGGATTTGAATGAATAATTGTGTTCTTTGACTAAGCAGCGCCACCTAGGGATACCAGTTCGCTGGTTGCCCATTAATTATATCAATATCATGTTTGTTTGGTGTAGGCATCTCCACGGTGTGTGTTTTGGTGCAGGAAAGCAATCCTGGATTCCTTGTATCTCCGGTTAATTTCCCTACCCCAGGGGCAGAGACTGGATGAGACTGTGTCTGGGTTCCTGCGTCACGGAAATCCACAGTGTGCTGGTGCAATTGATGACACCCACATACCCATAATTGCTCATTGAGACAGCGCAGCTGACTACTTCAACCTCACATTCTCCAAGCGGTCTGGACCATGAATAAGTACTTTGATGTGATCTGTATAGAGCAGGGGTCCTCAAAGTTTGCTCTGGGGACGCCATCAGACAATAAAAATAATTACAGGACCCCAGCATAGGGTTACCACCTTTTTGTTGAGAGATTCCCGGACAGTGGCCCGCTCCTTGACCCGCCCACAGCCCACCCACTGACCCGCCCACAGCCACAACCCTTGACCCGCCTTATCATGTTTGTTTTTACCTTTGCTCCAATTCTATTATTAATATTTTACACCATAATGCCCATTTCACATTATGCTACACACCACGATGCCCATTACATGTTTTGCCACACATCATGATGCCCATTACATGTTTTGCCACACATCACGATGCCTATTACATGTTTTGCCACACATCACGATGCCCATTACATGTTTTGCCACACCGAGATGTCCATTACACGTTATGCTACACACCGTGATGCCCAATTCAGGTTACACCACCCCCGTGATGCCCATTACATGTTATGCCAGGGGCTGCATGCTGTATGCCAGGGGTTATATGCTATGCAAGGGCCCAGGGGTTGCATAATCTCTGCCAGGGGTTGCATGCTGTATGCCAGGGGTTACATGCTCTGCAGGAGCCAGGGTTTGCATACTCTCTGCCAGGAGTTGCATGATGGGGGCAAATAACTTGGAACATGCTCAGAACATGGGGCCCGGGTTCGATAGATTAGGCACTATACCACCAGCAGTTCTTGGCGGGCAGTCCATAAGTAATAGCAGCTAAAGGGCAGGGCCAGTCACCGCTCTGCTCTATACAAAAATGGCCGCATTGGGCGGAAACTGCAGTCCCCATGGACACAAGCAGGTCAGGAGGGGGGTTGCTCCTCTATGGAGGCAGGACGCATCTCCCTGCTTACAAATGCTCCCGTACTGCAGGACACCGAGTAGCGGTACCCGCAAGACACCCCGGCTACAGCGACACCATCAAGATCAGTGACTGCAGATAGTCAGTAATGGGCCCCATACATCAGCAATCACAATTTATGGATTTCCAGATACAGGGATTTTTTGGCCAGATAAATGGATTTTACAATCTATCTGACTTTGCCCACACATTACAGATTTATTTCAGTGATCGGCAGATTTTTCCATCTAAAGATTGCATCTTCATATCTGGAAATTGCCCCAATCGATTGTCATTTCAGCTGTTCATAATCTAAATACAGGAAGATGACGAATTGGGAATGCCCACACATATAAAAAAGATCTGCAGATAATACCAGATTATTAAACATGTTTAAAAACCTGATTAAGCAATCGATTGGTGATTTTGATTGGGATTGCCAAAAGGGGGAGCCCACACATCTAAAATTAATTGTGGCAATCATCTCCATATCTGAAAATTGTCACAATTAATTGCTGATGTATGGGGCCCTTAAGTGTTGGCGCGGCTGCCGGACCTGTTCCCGCCTGGTTTGCCGCTGCCCAAGCGCTGGCGCGGCAATCACTCTCACTTTCTCACTTGCCGGGAGCCGGGAGGATGGACGGGCAGGCTGGCGAATGGACGAGCGGGGGCGTGGCCTGGGACATCAGGGGAAGCAGCAGTGTCTGCTGGTCCGACCCGGCTCCCTGCTTAAGCTTCTCCTATGCGTGTGACCAGGGCCGGATTTCTGACTAGGCCCATGAGGCACGGGCCTAGGGGCGGCACAAATAAGGGGCGGCACTTCAGGCTGACAGTCTGTTAAATTAACAACCCTAACCACCAATGACTTATCTAGGCAGCAGCATGGTGGAGCCGAGCGATCAGCAGCGAGTGATGAGCCGCGTCGCCGCTGACATGGTTCATCACATGCCGGCAGCTGCGCCGCTTGTCATCTGCCGTTGCTCGCTCGCACATTCACATTACATCATGCACATTACATCACCATTGGTTCCCGCTGCATGTGTCCGGAAGGCTCCTCCACCCAAAGCTCTCACTGGCTCAGCTCAGTGGCCTCACTGAGCCCAGCGGCGTGCTTAGCTGTCCCTGCGTCCAGTGTGCTTAATCCTCTACCTCCCGGCCGCCCTCCCTCCAGGTCTGTACAGTGTGGGCCGTCCAGACTGCTCCAAAAAATATTAAGGTGGGCTTGCTGTAACTTTTATTTTACTGAAATATATATATATATAGTATAGTATAGTATAGTATATTATAGTAGATATATATATATATCTATAATATGTAGAAATAGAAATGTAATACATTTTTAAAATGGGGGGGGGGATCAAAAATGTTGTGCCTAGGGGCGGCCTGACCCCTAAATTCGCCCCTGCGTGTGACGTCATCACGTCACACGCTGCGGCTGAGAGGAGAGTAGCTGAATCCGGAGAGAGGAGCCGGACAAGGGAGGGAGCAGTAGAGCAGTGAAGTCGGGAGTGCATATTATCTTTCGGGTGAGAGGAGGCCGTGACTGGTTGAGGGTATGTGGAGATATTACATGGCAACACATCAATTATGAAGGTGTAACGCCAGCACCATGTGGCTGTGGCCCACCATCCCCCCACATCATGGCAAGGACTCCTATACAATGGCTGCACATCTCCCACATCATTCATATATATATATATATATATATATATATATATATATATATGTACACTGCGCAGCATGCACTGTACATCCCCGGCGCCTGTCTGTTGTGGTGGCTGCCGTTACTGTGTACAATTGTACAACACATCACGTGTGTAGTCAGCAGACAGCACATACATGGCAGCATTGTGGAGGCACAACATGATGGGAGGAGTCTAATATACCATAACCACTGGCGTAACTAAGCCACCGCAGCCCCCGCCATGGCGGGGAGGCGCAGAGTAACTATGGGCGCCTGGGGGGCTGCGGTGCTATAGTTACCCGCTGCGCTGCTGCCCGGCCGCATCTGCGGTCACTGCCCGTCACTCGCTCCCGGCGCCGGCTCCTGCTGATAATGAAAAGTGACACTTAGAAAATGGCTGCCCCCGTATTGCAGACAGTTTTGGCAGCCATTTTCTAAGAGTCACTTTTCATTATCAGCAGGAGCCGGCGCCGGGAGCGAGTGACGGGACAGTGACGCAGATGCGGCCGGGCAGCAGCGCAGCGGTGACTGAGGGAGACAGTGACCGGCAGGTATGAGTATGGGGGGGGGGGGGCGCCGAAAAAATTTGGCGGGGGGGGCGCAAAATATATAGTTACGCCACTGACCATAACCCATCACATCACATGTGTAGTCAGCAGACAGCACATACATGGCAGCATTGTGGAGGCACAGAGTGATGGGAGGAGTCTAATATACCATAACCCATCACATCACACGTGTAGTCAGCAGGCAGCACATACATGGCAGCATTGTGGAGGCACAGAGTGATGGGAGGAGTCTAATATACCATAACCCATCACATCACATGTGTAGTCAGCAGACAGCACATACATGGCAGCATTGTGGAGGCACAGAGTGATAGGAGGAGTCTGATATACCATAACCCATCACATCACACGTGTAGTCAGCAGACGGCACATACATGGCAGCATTGTGGAGGCACAGTGTGATGGGAGGGGTGTAATATACCATAACCCATCACATCACACATGTAGTCAGCAGACAGCACATACATGGCAGCATTGTGGAGGCACAGAGTGATGGGAGGAGTCTGATATACCATAACCCATCACATCACACGTGTAGTCAGCAGGCAGCATATACATGGCAGCATTATGGAGGCATCAAATGATGGGAGGAGTCTAAAATAACAGACAACTCAACAGGTTGTTCACTCCTTGAATCACTGACTGTGATTAGAAAAGTCATAATAATAGATAGAATCTGATTGGTTGCTATTGGTTGCTACCTGAGCTTCTGGAAAGTCGGTATTGGTGTGGGGTACAACATAGAGATAGGTACAACATAGAGATAGGTTTGATCATATGCAGGATGTGTACGGCCCACATGTATGTGTACATCTTCGATGTCACTTGCAGAGCAACCAAGATTCTATTGTGGGCAGGATGAGGCCGGCTATTTAGACCATTTTATCCAAATGCGTTGTCCCCCGTTTTAAAGAGGTGCCGAGAACAGATATTCTCAGACGGGGAATGACTCCGACCAGGCTCAAGGTGAGGAGATCAGTAGGCAACAAAGCAGTCATTGGGAATTACTGATGTATCCTGTTCTTGGATAAACGATGTCTTCATTCTGCATAACACTGACATCCATTTTAATTCAGGAAATATCCTACGCACAGACGTGCCTCTGAGTCACACCGGCAATTAACCGATTGTATTAATGTTCAGCAGAATTTTAATTCGACTTCCAAGAGACTGGTTGTTTTTCAAAGCAGTAATCTCAGCAGTACTGGAAAATTCTATCTGTTATTTTGCTCGATGGTAATATGACGTTTCTCCCTCTTTCCTAATGCAGTGGCGTATAATTAGCCAGAGCAAGTGCCAGCAATGCGGAGACAATCCTTTTAAGAACCCTCGAGATCAGCAAATTCAAAACAGAACAAATTCCAGGGAATAACTCTTCTGTATTGGCCGAATCAATAACTACAGTAATCCAATTGGTTTTAGTGGAATTATTCCATCTGAAAGTGATCAGGCGTGAGCTGGCGGAATGGGACGCATTGTGATTTGTGTGCTGGAAGCATTTGCTCATTTCTTGATTTGATGATCTGCTGAAAAATTGATTCTATGAGGAGCGAGTGTAATTCAGGTGCGGGGGAGATTTTAAACCCTTAGGGGCCCCCAGGGGTGGCCAAAGCGGTCCTCAAGAGCTTCCATTAGTTCATGTAATCCAGGCCACCTGTGGATCTGAAGAATGGTTTGGTTAGGAATGACTGCACCTGTACACCAGCTGAGTGGTCTGGGGAATGTGACCGTTCATAATAACTGCACCTGTGCACCGGCTGAGTGGTCTGGGGAATGTGACAGTTAGTAATGACTGCACCTGTGCACCGGCTGAGTGGTCTGGGGAATGTGACAGTTAGTAATGACTGCACCTGTGCACCGGCTGAGTGGTCTGGGGAATGTGACAGTTAGTAATGACTGCACCTGTGCACCGGCTGAGTGGTCTGGGGAATGTGACAGTTAGTAATGACTGCACCTGTGCACCGGCTGAGTGGTCTGGGGAATGTGACAGTTAGTAATGACTGCACCTGTGCAACGGCTGAGTGGTCTGGGGAATGTGACAGTTAGTAATGACTACAGCTGTGCACCAGCTAGGGCGTCTGGGGAATGTGACAGTTAGTAATGACTACAGCTGTGCACCAGCTAGGGGGTCTGGGGAATGTGACATTTAGTAATGACAGCACCTGTGCACCAGCCATGGGGTCTGGAAACCCCATGTTGGTAGATTTTAAGGACCAGTTTTGCCACACCTGACATAGGTACTGTATTTTCAGATTTGAGGATAAGTGCACGGATCTATGGGGTTAATTGTATTTGATGTCATTAAGCAATTAAAGGTTTGCAGGTTTAGGGTATTGAAAGGTGTATACACAGCCGCCAATAGGGGGGGCTGTGGGTGCCCACCGCACCCCCCCCCCGACTGCCTCTGTTGCGATCAGTGCGCTGAACAAAGCAGGTTCTGGAGCGCAAGCTTATTCAACCCAATTGCAGCCAATTAAAATGCTGAACCGGCTTTTGAGCCAATCATAGCTTGCTTACCGACAGCCAATCAGAGCTCACCAGCTGGTGCTGCATTCTAATTGGCCCGCCAGCATCCTGAGTTGAAGAAGCCTGCGCTCCGGGACCTCCGGGCTGCAGCTCAGTGGAAGAGGAGATGGGGGAGCAGGAGCCAGGTTACGGTAAGTCAAGTGAGGAGGGGGGCCCAGGGCCCGGACTGGAAATGAGTCCCGGGCCCCAAAATTCTTAATGGCAGCCCTGGGTGTATAACTTTGTTAGCAAAGCCAAAAAGCATGCTTAAGGGCAAAACCATGTTGCACTGCAGGTGAGGCAGATGTAACATGTGCAGAGAGATTTAAATTTGGGTTGGTTATATTGTTTCTGTGCAGAGTAAATACTGGCTGCTTTAATTTTACACTGCAATTTAGATATCAGTTTGAACACACCCCAACCAAATCTAACTCTCTCTGCACATGTTACATCTGCCCCACCTGCAGTGCATGCATACACACGGTGCGATATGTGCTACCGATTGTGAATTTTAGTCAGAAAACGTAGCACATATAGCAACGTGTGTATACAGCTTATGGTGCTGATGCGCCCCCGGCGGGATCGGCCGGCAGGTCAGCTAGTGTTCTAGTATAGTGAAATCTGACTTAGCCAAGATGTTACATAGTCAAAATGGCACATTGGCCCTTATTCTGGTTCACTCGCAAAGGCAAATTCCTTCTCGAATGGACAAAACCATGTGCGCTGCAGATGGGGCAGATGTAACTTGTTCATTGAAGTGTTTGGAAATAATTATGGTACAGGTAATGACTACAGATAGTGGGCCCTTATTCCTAGGTCCGCAGGTATTAATAGCACTGGTGACAGATGTAGGCCACTGTACACATGCATTTCATCTGCTGAAGTATCTACACTCGGGGAGACAAATCACTCGCACCGGTGGTGAAATAACTGAATAAAACTGCATTCGGCGGAAGATGAGCCGCTCTGACAGCCCCTTCTTGGAGCCCTGTGCCGCTTCCCCTAGCTGGCCTGGACTTTGACACAGAAAATACCACTGAGCCGCTTCCCCTAGCTGGCCTGGACTTGCTCTTTGACACAGCAAATACCGCTGAGGAATTGTTTTAGAGAACAACGAATTCATCCTAACGTTCCAGGGCTAGCTTCAAGGCCTCGTCTTTGTGGTGCCTTGACAGTTACCCTGCAGAGAACGCTATGAACAATTAGCAAGAATGAGACACCAGAAAGACACTTGCAGTACATCACTAACATCCACGTGTGTTGGAGATAATTCAGGCACAAGAGCAGAACATTAACAAGCTCCTTAAGAGCACCATTGCTATAAAGATCTGCATTGTTATGTGCTGCGGAGTTTTAATACAAAATTTACATTGAACATTTCTTATTCTATTCAGTGGCAGGGGACAGACATTCCACCAGATAAAGGGCCTTCCTTCAGGGCTGCAGTACAGACAGTTCAGCCCGGCCCCGGACAGATTAGGGGGTGTGGCCAATGAGAGGAGACATGGCCAATGGGAGGAGGCATGACGAGGCCTCTTCCTGCTGAAGTTCTCTCTCTTCCTGCAACGGGGGAGCGGGACTTGGGCCCCTCCAACAGACCCAGGTAAAATGTACCCGCTCCCCCCACTCTCTGGGGCCACTGTCCGACTTTACTGTTTCCTATCTGCAACCAATTTCCTCAGCTCATGGCCGCCTGTCTTTCCAGTTAGCCCAGTCGAAGAAAATACACCTAGCTGAATGGGTTGATCTGTTTATTGTTTGGTGATGACTAATGGTGTGTACACACGGTCAGATGTGCCTTAAGATACTATCCACGATCCGATCAGATTGGATCGTGGATAGTATCTGAAGGCACATCCGATTTGCATACAAGTCTGACTATATAGTGCAGATCTGCACTATATAGTCCAGGCAGACAAGACTTTCTGCCTTGCGATACGTGAACACGCATCGGAATCAGATCGGGATCACAAGGGTTAAAACCCTTGCGATCTGCATCCGATTCCGATGTTGACTATATCGTCAACATCGGAAGGCAAAAAGTACCGTGTGTACACACTAAAAGATGTTCTCTCTGATTTCAGGAGGTCATAGGGATGTTCTCTGTAATGCATAGTCTCTGGAATGCATGAATTTCTCTCTGTTTTGTAGATTGGTCTCAGGGATACTCAGTGCATTGTACTGTGTATAGGTCAGTAGATGTCAGCAGTTGGGGTAAATTTATAATGATTGCGTACATCTCCGATGGTGGTAGCCTTGCTGATGGGTCGCAGTCTTAGTGACAGGCTGTGGCTATAGGATGACTAGGTGGGGGTGTTTATGGCCTGTGTTCATTGCAGGGAGATGCCTCTTGCTGAAAGCAATACATTCCCAAAGCTTAGGAGAGCGCCCCCTAGTGATACGAATATATATCACTGTCTTCTATTCCAGTTCAATCCTGCCTTGATCTGTAAACCCCGTTCCAGTAATATATTCCTTTCCTAAGTAACACAATGAAATCTTGGTGTACAGTAGGGGACTATATTTTTTTCAAGGGTCACTGTTAAAGAGATTACTTTTCCCTGGTATATGAGGCAAATAACACGGAAGAGTTTATCTTCCCCGGCACCCCACAGAATCAATTTCTAGTTTAATCTTTCTTGGAAATGTATTAGCATTACTTAAAGGGAATAGAAGGTGAATGTGATTCCAGCTTTGACACTTCTATTTACATATCCGTCCGTTTCCATGTAAAAGAATATTTTTATTTCTTCTATCTTATCTTCCCTGCACAGATACCTGGAAGTAATTATCTGTGATGTCATTCCTCGTGTTTGCTTATGTCATGTAATACGTGCCGGGCAGCATTGGTCTGACTGATAGCGTTACTGTCATTAGTCTAACGTCCAAATACCAGATGCAGTATGGGGGCATACTGTAGTTATCAAAGAAATATTCCGGGGATATTCCCTGAAAACTAGTGATGGGTCAATTTGGGGTTGCTATTAGCACCCACGATGGGAGCAAGGTCACAACCTCACAAAGGAGAATTTGCTAAATCATGCCTCCCCCTATTGGTTAGATTTCTTTAAAGGTCCCAGGAGAAGGACCACTTAGCAATTTTGTTCAATCACACCATAGCCTCTGTCCCAGGATGTAATTAATACTGTATGCAGGTGATCCTTCATTTCTTCTCACCGAATAAGCAACAATAAGATATATAATTATTGGCACCAAGTCCTGATAATATGCCCAAAAGACATTGCTGTCTGCACTGCTTTCTGATGTTAGCCAGACTAAAAAGGAGATGTACTAAGGGCAGGGGTGTAACTAGGAGACAGAGGGGAGAGAGAGAGAGAAAGATGATGTTCGTGAGAAAGAAAGAGACAGAGGGCGGGATTCTCTAATCGAAATATGTGGTAAAAACCCAGTTATCGGGGTTTTTACCACATTCTGATATGCGGGAGAACCCGTGGGTTTTCACTGAGTGTGGTATCGCATATGGGCTTCTAATGCACCCACGCCGCCCTGCATGGACCCTTGTCGCCTCGTGCCGACCCCCTCTCACCTGTGGCCTGGCAGCACTTGGCCGTGCTGCCCGGACCTGTGACCTCCTCCTTCTGCACTGAAAATCCTCCTCCGGGTGTAGGGAGGAGAGGCGAGCCCGCCCATAGCAGCAGCACATAAGCCGGGTAAGGGAGGGAGGGGGGAGCCGCTGCAACCTGCTGTCTCACCGCAAAGGACAGCTCTTAACGCAAGAGCTGTCCTTTGCCATAATTATCACATATGTTAGAGCATATGCCATAATTATGTCTGTGGTAGTCGGCGATGTGCGGCAGACAACGGGGGGGGGGGGGGGGGGGAGTGGATAGTGGATTAGAGCCTCCCACCCAGAGAGAGAAAAGGTTTTATAGATAAAAAGGGAAAGAGGGAGAAAGAGCGAAAGGAATGAAAGAGGGAGAGAGAGGGCAGGGTGACAGAGGGAGGATTTCAGTGGTGGTAGGGAGGAGAGAAAATGAAGGGAGGAAGAGAGAAAGAGGGGAGCACAAGAGAGTTTGAGAAAGAGGAAGATAGGGTGTAATTGAGGGAGAGAGTGTGTCAAGGAGAGAGGGAAGGTGTCGGGCACAAAGAGAAAGGAAAGGTGTCAGGGGCAGAAAGAGAGAGTGGGTGCGAGAAAGACAGTGTCACGGAGAGAGAGAAGCAAGATAGTTGAGGGCCAGATGTACTAAACTTGAAAAGTGATAAAATAGAGAGTGATAAACCACCAGCCAATCAGCTGCTAACTGCCATGTCACAGGCTGTGTTTGAAAAATGACAGGTAGGAGCTGATTGGTTGGTGGTTTATCACTCTCCATTTTATCACTTTTCAGGGCTTAGTACATCTCACCCTTAGTGAGAGAGGGAGGAGTAAGCAGGAGAGACACTCCCTGATTACAGCACAGCATGGCTGGACAGAGCACCATATGGGGCATAGACGGATGGATGGGGGGAGAGGGCATGAGTGAGTGTGTGTGTGTGGGGGGGGGGGCATAGGTGGACAAATGGATGGACAAGAATCATATGGGGGAATAGATTGACAGGTGGACAGAGGGATGGACAGAACACCATATGGGGCATAGACGGATGGATGGGGGGAGAGGGTATGAGTGAGGGGGGGGGGCATAGCTGGACAAATTAATGGACAAGAATCATATGGGGGAATAGATTGACAGGTGGACAGAGGGATGGACAGAACACCATATGAGGGGCATAGATGAGCAGACGGAAAGACAGACGGACAGAGTGGGAGGGGCATAGAAGTCACATGACATCAGCACCCACCCCTATTTCGGCGATCTATGGAGAAAATATAAGCCAATTTGTACTGACTTTTATTTCCAAAGAGAAAATAAATCATTTGATCGAATCACTTCTCTCCCATTTGTCCAGATGCGAGGGGAGGTGTTCTCTGACACATCCCCTGGCATGTTACCATGAGAATGTGGGCGGTGCTAGCGGTGGGTGTTCGTTCGTCTGGGCAGCGGGCGGCATGTAACCGCAAGCTAGGCAGTGAGTGGACTGATTTCTCAGTCACTGGCTCAGATATCAGAGCAGTCATCAGCCTGACAGTCACATGGAGCGGGGACCCAATGCAAAGATGGTCGGGACCCATTTTGGTGTCGAATACCGCAATTTGAGAATCGCTGGTCTATAGTACAGGCTAGATCAAACATTAAATAATATAAATAAGTGGTCAGGAAAAGGTTAAACACATCATAACAAATAAATACACAAACATAATAGAACCAGTACTGCATTTTCTAAGCTCATTTTCTCCCACCTCATGGGAAGGTTCCTGTCTCTTCTTCCTGGTAGCTGCTCTCTGGTCCAGTGCACTGATTGAGGGTTTAGATTCACACAAAAAAGCAAATGTGGTAGAAGAAGCTGGTACACTAGGCATGTGCAGCAGCTCTTCTCTGGGTACTTGTTTAGTTTCACGGCGGCAGTTACGTAATTTACGTAGTGCTGTATTGAGAATACCAATACAGCACTATGCTGCCTACGTAAACTACGTAAGTGCTTCTGGAGCCCTGAAACTACACAATGGTTAATATCCTCACTATCTACGTCATACCCCTTGTATCCACGTCGGCATGGAGTTGATTTTATAAAGTGTAGCACGCGCAGCGAGCCACCGTGCCCGAAGCGTGGCGAGTGCAGCGAGCCCCCCGAGGAGACGCGGGTACGCGTCCCCTCGCGGGGTTTGCTGCGCTCGCCATGCTTCGGACTCGGTGGCTCGCTGCACTCGTCACACTTTATAAAATCAACTCCACGCCAATGTGGATACTGGGGGTATGGCGTGTATAGTGGGGATATGACGTGGATAGTGGGGGAAATGTGTGTGTGTTGTGCTTTATACTTACCCTCCTCCGGCCCGGCCACCACGTCCATCAAGTCCACCGATGGGCAGCTTCCAGTCCCCCTTCTCCGGCAGTCACTCCCCGGCGCCAGCGTTCAGTCCCCCTCCTCAATGTACGCAATTAGCGTAGTGCTGCTGGGGGAGCAGGGAAACCATGTGATGCTCCTCCAGTGGCAATACGCTGAATTACGTACATTGCTGGCACCGGGGAGTGACTGCCGGAGGAGGGGGGCTGAAAGCTGCCGCTGACACCGTAGCTTAGGCTATGTTGAAAACATAGCGTAGAGCTGCCGCCGTGAAACTAAACGAGTACCGTTCTCTGTTCCCTACACTGCTACATGTGGTGGCAGCTCATCATATTATCATGTTATATACAATACTAATACTAGGCCTTAATGGACCCTTATGGACCTTTAACCCCTTCGGTGGTAGGGAAATGGAAATTTCTTAGGCTGAGCTGCACTGCAGGATTGGGCTCTCAAGAAATTTCTGTGCATGCCACTGTAAATAAAGAGTGTGCCAGTGCTGCCTCGGGGGACCACTGGTGCACCACCATCCCCTCCTGTTACTGATCCCCCCCATTGCCGATCCACCCCATCAACGCCCCCGTCATCGATCCTCCCCGTTGCTGCTCGGGGAAGATCAGGGGATGCTCGGGGAGGATCAGGGCCACTTTTGGTAGGTTCGGTCGCGCTCAGCCATTCATGTGTTCCAGCATCCAAACACTGTAATGGCCGAACATACAAAATGCTGATCACCCGAACACCCCAGCGCTCCCGAGCCCCCCTCCCATTGGCCACGCACCTCCTGTTGGCCACACCCCTTTTTACCGGAGCGCGACGGCCCTTTCAGCGGCCCTGGTTGTATTCAGACAGTTATAAGCAGGGCTATTTTTCAGAAGGCTCCAGCAGGAACTGAGGCCATTATTCTAGTTCACTCTTTCTGACAAAATATTTCTTAGATGGACAAAACCATGTGCACTGCAGGTGAGGCAGGTGTAAAACCCCACCCAAATCTAATTATCTCTGCACAAGTAACACCTGCCTCACCTGCAGTGCACATGGTTTTGTCCATCTAAGAAATATTTTGTCAGAAAGAGTGAACTAGAATAAGGGCCTCAGTTCCTGCTGGAGCCTGCACAAAAATAGCCCTGGTTATAAGCTTTCCAATGACATATCACAATGCATGAAAACAACAGAAATAGCATGGACCGTTATGACAGCACCATTAAGGGGTCGTCCGATTAAACCCATCTTCTCATTAGATTGTTCCTTAGGGGATAAGGTAGTGTGCAAAGTTTGATGACGATTAGTTAAAGTGTTCATGGAACATCTATAAGTACACACACACACACACACACACACATCATTCAATTATAGCTATGTAGATAATGTATATTATACATTATATGGTATATAATAGTGTAAGCTGCGAACATACGCATCCTAGCATATAGGTCTGAATCATGCACACTGTCGCCAATCTTGGTCCTTTATTCATGTGCACTTTGCATACCTCCCAACTTTGGCAGTTCAGCAGGCGGGATGGGGCGTGGCCTAATTTGGGGGCGTGGCCTATACTTGCGGCTCTCCCACGAGGCCACGCCCCCATTTTGCCGCTATGGGGGCATGACCCAGAGGCTCTGTGAGCCTCTAGCCATGCGCCCAGCCCCCTGGCTGCGGGAATAGACGCTGTGCGCATGCGCACAGCGTTTATTCCCCGATGCTTAGCAGCTGACAGGGGGGACTCCCAACAGCCCCCCCATACCGCGGGACACTGCCGCCCACGGGTGGGACAGCGGGACAGGCCCTGACAATCGGGACTGTCCCGATAAAATCGGGACTGTTGGGAGGTATGACTTTGGGATTCACCCTGCTATGATCATAGGAATCACGAAAAGGAAGTACAGTTCCTGCACACGTTAGATTAACGTAATGCCAACATTAGGCGTGGAGTGGGTTAAACATCCAAGGCTGTGTGTTATCCTTGGGAAGCATGTGACTTGGGGATCCAATAAGGATAATGGGAATGGCAGGTGTAGCTGAATTATTAGTAGCAGGAAAGGGAGGAGTCTTCCTCTCGGAAGTCTCCGAGTCGTTATTTCAAGTTTAGTTATGTAAGTTAAGAAATGTGAAATGTTGTACATGCTAGAGGAACACATACGATGCCAGGATGTTTATATTTCATGTGGTTCATTGCGGGACATGCGATTGACATGATTTGAAGTTAACATCATACTGTGGATTACTTTACTATGTAAGCCGTTGCCAGAATGATTATTTGCGTTTCTGTTTTTTTGTAGTTTATCTTTCCGGAACCAATGGATACATTTGTATTAAGTGCAGGCAAACCAATACCCTCGTGCGTCATACATTACTTCATTGACAATTCCGGAGAGCCAAGTTTAATCATACTTTGTTATCCCAATGCGCATTTTCCTGTTTCATAATTCTATTTTTATTTTTCCCATAATGCATCCGGTAAATGTTTCCGCCGAGTGAAACAGACAACAAAGTTGTTCTAAATTTGTAACAAACTGTGTTATCCCTTATCAGTAATCCTTTGTCCTCTCTTTAGGATGGGAATGCCTCCATATAAGCTCTTTATTTTGTCCTAAACCTCTTAATAAGGATTTTTTTTGTACTCTATATTACTAAATCTGTCTGTCTAAAGCCTATAAATCAACCACAAATAAGACAGGTTCACAGCGCGGTTATCACCTGCACTTGTAGCGGTAAATCATCTTATTAAAGCGCCATTTGGTCCGGACTGATTATACAATGTAATACACAGTAATATCCAGACCTGGTTATAACCACTCGGCTGTTATTCGCATGAAATGCGTCACTGCGCCAGTCAATAATAAAGGCTTTATTTTGTTTTGTGAGTGGTATATTGCCATGGCAGTGTCCTGAATATTCCTCTTCTAGAGATTTAAGATGACAGCTGGTGTAACAGTTTGCAGCGTATCTCCTAAAGCATAGTATAATATAGAATGCACACAATGAGATATTAATAAGATTTGCTATAACGTACAGTACTGTATGTGGGTGACGGATGATTCCAGTAAATAATTCATTGTGTGGTAAGTACTTAGCTGTCAAACTTGATGTATCAGTGCAGATTTGATTAGCTTGCATAAAAGTACACCTATTGGGAACAGTACAGTAGTTACTGTAGGTCAGTCAACTTTTCAGTATTTATATTTTATTGAACATCAACATGTAGATTTACATTTACCCAACTATCACACAGAAGGGTGAATGTGGATTCAGGTTAGGAAAATCAGAATAATTTAATCTATATCTATTATTAGAACTTTATTGATTATTATAGTACCAACAAATTAAAGATTCGTGTTTTTAATGTTGGCTGAAGTGGTTGGTTTGTTCGTTATGGGAATCACTTTAGGAAAACATTTGCAAGCGTGCACAGGGGTGGGTTGACAGGCTGGTGGGGCAGCGTTGACCTCTTTGGGCTAAGAATACTCGGGCGAGCAGGTATGAATCAAGCCTTAAAAGTGCCCATGGAAACATTTCTAGAGGTGGCCTCACTTGGGTGGCACCAAATCAAATGTAGGCAGAACCAAGAACGGAATGGTGGGTGGGATTAATCCATCACTTCACCTGTGTGGAAGCCATGGGTTTCAAAATGCTTGGCAGTCTAGTGGCCATTAGAAGTCACCATCATCTGACTGCTGGATCCGGAAGACATTTCTGGAGCCGATGAACCTTCCATACCAGGTAATTTACCACAAAACCACCGGGGTTAATGCTGTGATTCACAGTATTTTTTCCACAGTGGGGTCCAAGGACAGTTCATCAATGATGAGCATCATCTCCTCTCTGAAATGAGAAGAGTCAGAGAATGTATGCCCAAACATGTACGGGAAAGAAAGATTGGACAGTGGACCTTATTCTGGTGTGCAGCCGGTGATTGTTTGTACGGGGACCGATGTTTGGCGTATGTGCATGCACAGCCACATTTCTGCACATGTGCATACGCCGGGTGCGTGCGGCCACGGCAAACCCAAGGCTGCAGCCAGGGGCATGCAGCGGTGGCAGATAATCATGCCCATGGGAACTCCCAGCATTTCACGAGTGTTCCCATGTAAATACCCGCAGGCTGCAAATGGATGTTTAAGTTAAACATCCATTCGCAGGTCCTGCGTGCAAACATACTTTGCGAGAAGGGAGGGGGGGGGGCGTACCACTATTTGCATGGCAGGTTCTGGTTGACTCGCAAGGGTGCAAATTCGAGCGAATAAACCAGAATAACCCCCAGTGTCCTAGCAACTGTGGGGACCATTTGTCAATGAGGTTTAGCTGTTTAAAATTATTTGCATATTAGAATGTTGCTCCAATCAATCAGCCCCTAACTGTCATGTGTTTGAAAAATGACAGTGCAGGGCTGTTGGCTAGAGCATAAGGCCGACCTCCTATTTAAACGAACTAATAGTAGAGTGAATAGAGAAACTCATAAGAGTAGTACTGCGACCTATATGGAATAATGAGGAAATGACACACCATCGCCACAAATAGAAATAAAACATTGCTGTATTTGAATGAGTTTGGCCTGGCATTTACGATTTGCTTTATACTGTACGCAAGCATAGTCCCAAGCCGTCACTGCGTGCCAGAGGCACATATGCCGTGGACTTGCCACGCGGCCTGACATCTGGAGCTGGAGAGATTCAATCTACAGTCAGTCATCTCAGATTAAAATAACAAATCTGACATTAATGTCACAATGACCGCGAGGAGCAGCAGATATTACCTGTCAAACCCATGGGGGGACACTGGAGACGTTGGCCGGACATTGCATATAGCAAAACAAAGTCAATGAATGAGTGTTACACCTAATACAGTATACTCATCGCATTACATCACTATCTGTACAGTTACTGATATTGCATGATACTGACCAGATCAGTGGCGTAAGTTCGTCCCAGTTGCCTGGAGGCAAGATACATACAACCCCCCCCACACACACACATACCACCTTATATAAATATATGTTTAGTGTATTATGTTTAAAATGAAGAGAGTGTGACATCTATGGTCCTGCTAGGAGGGAGAGTCAGCCACAGAACCATTATCAATGGTGATTCAAACTTGCAGGGGAGGAAAAGGTGCCCCCTTGGGAGCAGGAGCCCGGCGGCAGATGACTCCATTGCCTCCCAGAGTTCTGCCTCTGGATCAGATACAGCCTAGGTTGGGATGGGGGGGATGTCACATGTCTGAGGGCCCAGAAGGTTAGCGGGCACGTCTGACAGGACTGTCAAGAGGCTCTAGTCCAAAAACCAGCCTTGACAAGTCCCCATAAATTGACCAGCCTTCCCTACATCAGCGGTGCTGCTTTATAGAGGAGTAAGCACCACGAGGGCAATCTAGTAGCTGTGGATTTGTGTGGTTATTGGATGGACCTTGTAGAAGTCGAGTCGCTATACGAAGATGGAGCTTGATGGGACTCAGTGGGCAGTACTATTAGGACACATCTATAGTTATTCAATTAAATAGGACCACTTGCTGTTTAGTATGATAGAAAATAATGTGAACTGAGGTTGAGTGGCATAGAGTGAATTACGGTTACTGATGTGGTATAATGTGAACTGGAGGCACTACTGTGTGGCATAATGTGCACTGGGGACACGACTGTGGGGCATAATGTGCACTGGGGCACTATTGTGTGGCATAATTTGCACCAGGGGCACTACTGTGTGGCATAATATGCATTGGGGGGCAATACTGTGTGGCATAATGTGCACTGGGGGCACTATGGTGTGGCATAATGTGCATTGGGGGCACTATTGTGTGGTATAATGTGAACTGGGGGCAATAATGTGTGGCATGTTGTGAACTGGGGACACTACTATGTGGCATAATGTGTAGTGGGGGCATTACTGTGTGTCAATATTACATCACAGTAGCGCACGCAGGGGAGGTTTCTGAGTACCCAGAAACCCCCATAGAAGTCTAATGTCCCTAGGCTGAAATCTGAGGGTCCCCTCTTTCCATGGGTACAAGAATTTTTAAAATCGGCCCTTGGGAACCGGAGATATCTGACTTCAAAGCAGTGGCCCCCATCCAAGCCTGTTAATTGCTTTTCCCAGTCAGATATTTCAGGTTCTTTCTGACATAGAGTTTTTCTGAGGGTATATTCCAAAATGTGTGTATATATATATATTATTTTTTTATTATTATTATTTGTATACATTTGGTCTATCTATAATACTTTAACTGACCCGGCATATACTGGGTCACCTAAGTGTCCATCTCTGTGCTTTGCTCCACCCCTCTGGAAACCCCCTTCTGAAAATCCTGCGTTTGCCCCTGCATCACACAGTAGAGTGATCCCCTTTGATGGGCAGTCTCTTCCAAGCAGCAGATGATTAAAGTTGTCATGATAAAACCAGTGTGTCATTAGAGGGGTGCGACCCCGAGCCCCGGGTGTCACCCAACGAGGGGTGACAGCCAAAATTCCAGCTTCACTGTAACGTTACATAAAATGTATATAAAAATGAGTTAGTAAAAGTGTGTTTAGTCATGGGAACACAACATAGATTTAGATGTAGTTTCATCCATTTGAAGTAGATAAAAATCAAGGGAATATACCGCACTCCCCAACGTTCAAAAGTCCAGGATCGGGACTCTGGCGAGGCGCCCCATTGGGCGCTCCTAAAAAAAGGGGTGTTACCTCTGTAAAAGGGGTGTGGTTTCACAGTAATGCCACAAACGAGATGCACCGCTTACACTTTTGTGCTCATACTGTTTCTGAACTGTGTAAGGCGCTGCGGACACTTTGTGGCACCATATAAAAGGTATCGGTCATACGGTCGACAGCACTAAGATCAACATGCAATGGGTCGACCATGGGCCTAGGTCGACACCTGAAAAGTTTGACATGGGCTTAGGTCAACAGGGTCATTCGGTCGACATAAGCATTAGGTCCACATGGGGAAGGTCAAAAGGTCGATATGGTTTTTTTTACATTTTTGTCACGAATGTTGACATAGTCGACATGGACACCGAATTGGTGCACCACGTCCCGTCACATGGTTCACTGCGCCATGCTTCGGGCACGGTGCCTCGCTACGCTCAGCACAATATTTTTTTCTCCTACCGCTCCCTAGTGGATGGTGGGGCATGAAATACCGCCTGCTGGCACATGTCGGCTCAAAAAAAAAGTGAAAACCCCATTTCGCCTGTTTAACTGTCGATGTCGACCCAATGACCCTGTCGACATAAGCCTATGCTGACCTTTTTAGGTGTCGACCCAGGCCTATGTTGACCTTCAGTGACCTTTAGTGGTGTCGACCTAATGACCATATAAATGACCAAATAAATAAAATAATAGATGATGACAAAAAAAAAAACAGGAAAATATTTAACCATCTACACTGTAATGTTTTGTTTTTGCTGTAGAGTAACCATCACCTGGCATAACGGTAATGCCACTCAAACCTGAACCATACAGTATATATAGGTTGTGGTTTTTCCCGTGTGCGAAAGATGCTTTTATTTTGAACCCACCTAGACCGTTACAGAAACTTCTCCCAGTCTGTTATATTACCGCTGGGTTCTCTAAAATACATTATTCAAGTGAATGAAGCTCTGAAATTGCCTGTTGACGGCTCTCCCAAACGAAATGATCTATCTCTAATAGGACGCTTTGAAGGACAATTTCTTTCTGAAGCTCATAAATTGAGGTGCTGATCTCCGCCTGAACAAAGCCTCGGACATTTCCAGAATTCATGCGCTGGTACAGAAAGTTGCCTTGAAGGATAAAAGAGACTCTAATGTCACGGAAGTTTGTGACACCGGAACATTATTACTTTCAGAAGTTCTCGGAAATCGTTTGACGCCAATGGAAAAGTATATTTACTGCAGTATCATTAATTTACAGATGCTGTACAAGGGGAGAGATGGGATGTCCGCAGATAATGACAATCCGCTGCTGTCCCTGCTTGTTAGGGTTCAGGCGTGTAATCAGCAGGTACCGCCCTGCTTCTCTCGTCTAAATAAATGCTGGTGTTTGTGCGCAGTTCCCATTGAAACCTGTGGGGGCTGCACAAACAAATGAAAATGCAGAGAAACCAGTGATTCCTCTCATGGGCGGATTGGGCCACCGGGATAATGGGTAAAGCCTCCACTGTGCCTGTATCCCTCCCCTGCTGCTGGGCTGACTGGGCCAATTCATGCCCACCAGTGTTGCCCACCAGTGCTGCACACCAAGGGCCTTATTCTAGTTCACTCTTTCTGACAAAATCCTTCTTAGATGGACAAAACCATGTGCACTGCAGGGGGGCAGATGTAACATGTGTAGAGAGAATTAGATTTGGGTGGGGTTTTACTTCAAAGTGAGATCTATATTGCAGTGTAAAAATAAAGCAGCCAGTATTTACCCTGCACAGAAACAAAATAACTCACCCAAATCTAATTCTCTCTGCACATTTTACATCTGCCCCCCTGCAGTGCACATGGTTTTGTCCATCTAAGAAGGATTTTGTCAGAAAGAGTGAACTAGAATAAGGCCCCAAGTCACTCATTTCAGTCACCTGTATAGTTCCCCTTCCTTAGTATCCATACCACACACCGTAATGCCTATTACACATTGTGCCCCACAACCTAATACCCCTTACATATTATACCACAAACACCATGATACCCCTTACCATTATGCCATACACTGTAATGCCCCTCACACAACATGCCACACACCGTAATCCCACTTTACACATTTATGCCACATGTCATAATGCCCCTTGCACAGTTTGCCACACACCACAATGCCCCCAGTAATCCTGCTTATACACATAATGCCACCAGTTGTTCCCTTTACACTGTGGAACTGCTCAATGCCCAGTCCAATCCAGCCCGGCATCTGGCACCTCTTCAGCTCCCAGCCACTAAGACAGGGAGGATATTATGTCCACACATTCAGCACCACCACTGAGCACTCCGCAACCCCGCCCCTCTCCTATTACACTTGCCTGCATTATAAAAATGGCAAACAATCTTGAATTCAAATTCAGGTGCTTGGAGGAGAACTTTGCTAATTCTCCTACAATTCTACATTCTGTTACAGAGATACCCTGCCTAGCATTGCAGTGAATAGGCTAAATTACATGTATTCCTGTTGTGTTGGAATAACATAGACATTTTTTGTTTTTATTTAAATTCACTTTACAATCAAGTTTCTTGTTTTGCAACTCTTTCAGCTGCTAAGTGAGACTCATGATGGAACTATGGCTACACAATGTACTTATATGAATAAAGAATGTCAGTGCCACCTGAGGAAATCGTACCGTCACCAAACTGCTGCAATGCTTGGTAAACAAGTTCCTCTATTGTGGATCACTTATATAGGGCCTTATTCTAGTTCACTCTCTCTGACAAAATCCTTCTTAGATAGACAAAACCATGTGCACTGCAGGTGGGGCAGATGTAACTTGTGCAGGGAGACTTAGATTTGGGTGGGGTTTTAGTTCAAAGTGAGATCTATATTGCAGTGTAAAAATAAAGCAGTCAGTATTTTCCATGCACAGAAACAAAATAATGGTTTTGTCCATCTAAGAAGGGACCATCTTGCAGGGATGGGCCGGCGCTGTGTTCTTGCAGGGATGGGACAGTGTTGTGTTGTTGCAGGGATGGGCTGGCGTTGTGTTCTTGCAGGGATGGGCCTGCATTGTGTTCTTGCAGGGATGGGCCGGTGCTGTGTTCTTGCAGGTATGGGCAGACATTGTGTTCTTGCAGGGATGGGCCGATGTTGTGTTCTTGCAGGGATGGGCCTGCAATGTGTTCTTGCAGGGATGGGAATGCATTGTGTTCTAGCAGGGATGGGTCGGATTTGTTCTTGCAGGGATGGGCCAGTGTTGTGTTCTTGCAGGGATGGGCCAGTGTTGTGTTCTTGCAAGGATGGGCCAGTGTTGTGTTCTTGCAGGGATTTGCAGACATTGTGTTCTCGCATTGATGGGCCGATGTTGTGTTCTTGCAGGGATGGGCCGATGTTGTGTTCTTGCAGGGATTTGCAGACATTGTGTTCTCGCATTGATGGGCCGATGTTGTGTTCTTGCAGGGATGGGCCTGCATTGTGTTCTTGCAGGGATAGGAATGCATTGTGTTCTAGCAGGGATGGGCCAGGTTTGTGTTCTTGCAGGGATGGGCCAGTGTTGTGTTCTTGCAGGGATAGGCAGACGTTGTGTTCTTGCAGGGATGGGGTGACGTTGTGTTCTTGCAGGGATGGGCCGGCATTGTACTAGTGCATGGATGGGCTGGCGTTGTGTTCTGGCAAAGAGGGGCCTGCATTGTGTTCTTGCAGGGATGATACAGCATTATGTTCTTGCAGGGATGGGCCAGGTTTGTGCTATTGCAGGGATGGGACAGTGTTGTGTTGTTGCAGTGATGGGCCGGCATTGTGTTCTTGCAGAGATGGGCCGGCATTGTACTAATGCAGGGATGGGCCAGGTTTATGTTCTTGCAGGGTTAGGCCGGTATTGGGTTCTTGCAGGGATGGGCCAGCGTTGTGTTCTTGCAGGGTTAGGCCGGTGTTGTTTTCTTGCAGTAGATGGGCCGGCGCTGTGTTCATACAGGGATGGGCCTGCATTGTGTTCTTGCGGGGATGGGCGGCCGCTGTGTTCTTGTAGGGATGGGTCGGCATTGTGTTCATGCAGCCCAGGCCAAAATATTCCGCCCTGACCCTGATCTAGCTGTTGCAGAAAAAGCAGCCAGTATTTACCCTACCTTCAATAAAACATATGTATCTGCCCCCCTGCAGTGCAGCATGTTATTGCCCATGTGCAGTTACATGCTATTACTTAAGTCTCAGTATGAATCAAGCCCCGTGTTTCCAACTGCGAACTGAAAGATGGATGGCATACGGATGATGGCATGCGGATGATGGCATGCGGATGATGGCATGCAGATGATGGCATGCGGATGATGGCATGCGGATGATGGCATGCAGAGGATGGCACGCAGATGATGGCACACGGATGATGGCATGCGGATGATGGCATGCGGATGATTGCACGCGGATGATGGCATGCAGAGGATGGCACGCGGATGATGGCACGCGGATGATGGCACGCAGATGATGGCATGCGGATGATGGCATGCGGATGATGGCACGCGGATGATGGCATGCGGATGATGGCATGCTATAAAAACCTTTATGACCTCCGATTGGGGAACGTTAGTGGCAGCAGAACGAGGCACCTGGCCCAAGGCATGCTGAGCATGCAAGAGGAACGCAGCACACCACTTGGGGGTCCACCTCCTTAGGTGTCGACATTGGCACCAATTTTTTTTTTAAAACTCATGTTGATCTTTCCATGTGTCGACCTTTCCCATGTTGACCTTTTGCTTGTGTCAACCTTTTGTCAATGTCGACCTTTTGCATGTTGAACTTTTGGGGTTGACTTATTGACTGCTGACCTAGACACTGTCTATCCTTTGATCTGTTATGCGGCCATTAGGTCGACAGTGTCTAGGCCACTTTATGTCGACATAGACACCAAAAAACCCACAGAAAACTCATGTTGACCTTTTCCCATGTTGTCCCTTTTCATGGCGACTTTTTGACTAGTGGTCATCCTTTTGACTGTCGACCTAGACACTTTCAACATAATGACCCATACCCTTTTGTTTCGGGGGATGGAGGGTGGTGTCAGCCGGGGGGTGGAGTTGGTGGTTATGATCAGTGTCGGTCTGGGAGGGAAGGGCCCACCTGGGGGTGTCCGACGTGTGATGTCATGATGTGGGGGCGGGTCCGACGTGTGACGTCATGTCCTGTGCGACCCTTGTGGGACTCTTCCCCCCCCCCCCCCTCCCAGTAACCATGCTGCTGCTGCTCCCTCACTCTGGCTTAGCTGCCGCTCCCCCGCTCAGTCTCACGGCCATGTGCCTGTTCCTGGTTCCGGCGGGGGGACCAGGTGACCAAGGTGGGCGGGTCAAAAATTACTGCGGCCTTCCGGGGAATCCCCTGGTCCCCCGCTGGGCCAGTACGAGCCTGGCTATGGCAGTGCCTCTCTGTACACAGCCACCACCGCACATCACTGCTGTGCTGCAGCCAGGGCAGCCAAGAGGTATGCAGGGCCCCAGTAAAATTGGGGGCATGGCCTAATCACGGGAGGCATGGCCACCTTTCCCTGTAAATTATTACGGGGAAAGTGAAAAAACCCTCTATAGTCGAGGGGGGAGTGTTATTATCCCCCCACCCCTTCAGCAGCAGCAGCAGCAGCAGCACACACCTATAGCACGAGCTGTGCGGACCACAGGCTCATCAAGAGCTCTCACGCTGTCAGTTCATGCTGAGCCTACTGTCAGTACACCACAGGCGGAGGTCGTACCAGGGCCCCCACCGGGCCCCTCCAGCAAGCCCGGGCCAGGGTAATTAGTACCCCTCTCGGCGGCCCTGGCTGCAGCCCGTCCTCTGGAGCCTCTGGAGCTTCACCATATAGAATACCTTAGCAGAGACTGAGGCGCCTTTATGCATACCTCCCAACTTCTGTGTTGGGGAAATAGGGACACGCTCGCCCGAAAAGGGGGCAGGGCGTATGCAAATGAGGGATTGGCTTATGCTAATTAGCCGCTACCTCATTTTCATACGAGAATAGACGCTGTGCGCATGCGCACAGCGTCTATTCTATTAGATTGGGGGGTCCCCCAACTGTCACCCCCCGCTATATGGGGGCGGCCATTTTGTGGTGGTCCTCAGCAGAAGAACGGAGCCGCCGGGACCAGCACGATAGTTAAGTCTGCGGGGGATTGAGGGGGGGGTTAACTATAGCACCGCAGCCCCCGGCGTCCCCACATGCACAGCGCCCCCCCGCGGTGGCGGGGGGCTGCGGTGCTATAGTTACGCCGCTGGAGGTATGCTTTATGTGCTCTGTGTACAGAAATGTCTCTCAGCACCACCAGAAGTGATATAGAAGTTGTGGGAAAGGTCAGACGCAATGCCTTCACAAACACAGCTGATATTAGCTTAATATAAACTCTGCGCGATGTTCTGCGGTGAATCTGAGTAAAGGTCAGGAACGTTATGTAACTCCGGCACTGTCTGTGATGCAGAGTGGTGAGCGCTAGTCACAGGAACCTCTCCTGAATGTCTGCCAGGGAATGACTCATTAGTGATCCCACAGCGGATGCTAGTCACAGCGCTTGTCCTTCTTTTATGTTACTCTTAGGCATAGTTATTCCAAAAAAAAATTATTAAAATAATGTGAAAAATTGACTTTTTATTTTAGTTTCCCTTTTTTTTTTTGGTGAAAAATGACTCCAGATCCTTTCATTTATTCCTTTGTTTTTTTCGTTACAATCAATTAGTATTTACTACTAGTATTACTTTTAATGGAAAATAATAATAACAAAAATGACATTTCTGTACAGCCCCCCTGAGGCAGGGAACGGTTTCTGTGACCCCCTCCATGCCTCTGGTCATCTGATCGTTGTATTACTACACCAACATTTAAGTTTACAGCAGGGTTGCCTACTTTTAAAGTCTCCTCTCAGGCAGAAACCCGGAGAGGAGACTGTCAGCAGCACTTCGGGGGGCGGGGCCTGAGGTAGACATCATCAAGCCCCCCCCCCCAGTACAGCAAATCCCGCAATTCGTGGGCCTTTGAGAAGGGGGCAGGGCTAAATGATGCAATGTGCATCTTTAGCCCAACCTCCGCCCCCAAAAATCCATGAATCGCGGTAATTTACCGTTGCGGCCATGGTACAAAACGTACCAGGAAAGACTGAGATATCTTAATATGTATAGTTTAGAGCAGAGAAGGGAAAGGGGGGACATGATAGAAACTTTCAAATATATCAAGGGTTTTAACAAGGTCCAGGTGGGAGACATTCTTCACAGGAAGAGGAGCAGCAGAACACGAGGACATGCACTGAAACTAGAGGGAGGAAGATTCAGGGGAAATTTAAGGAAGAATTATTTCACAGAAAGAGTAGTAGATCAGTGGAATAGCCTCCCATCAGAGGTGGTAGAGGCAAATACAGTAGTACAATTTAAACATGCTTGGGATAGGCATATTGATATCCTTACAAAAAAACAAGGATTAAATATGGTTTGAGGTAACATGTTTAAAAAAGGGGCAGACTAGATGGGCCAAGTGGTTCTTATATGCCGTCACATTCTATGTTTCTATGTTACCGCCGTCAGGGTCGGACTGGCCATCTGGCACTTCTGGCAAATGCCAGAAGGGCCGATGGTCTTGTGGGCCGATTTTTTGTGAAGACTGCAGCGGTGCAGTAGCACCACTGATGCCTTCATTGTGTTGAGAGCACAGAGCTCCAGGGTCAGCGTGACGCCGAGTGACGTCATCGGAGAGCGGCGTCTCACCCAGAAGCCGCCGAGCTCTGTGCTGTGGGAACGGACACTGCCTGCCTGTGGTGCACGCAGGAGGCAGCTACAACAAGGACACCGCCAAGTGACGGAACAAACTACGGGGGACTATGGGGGACCTGTGGTCACACTACATCCGCCAAAGTACTGCTGTGGAGGCTGACTATAAGTGGTTGGGACGCCAGTTCAACTTAAGCAGCTCCTGAGATCTGCCTGTATCTGGCACTGTGGGGCATGTGTATTTGGCACTGTGGGGCATGTGTATCTGGCACTGTGGGGCATGTGTATCTGGCACTGTGGGCATGTGTATCTGGCAGTGTGGGGCATGTGTATCTGGCAGTGTGGGGCATGTGTATCTGGCACTGTGGGGCATGTGTATCTGGCACTGTGGGGCATGTGTATCTGGCACTGTGGGGCATGTGTATCTGGCACTGTGGGACATGTGTATCTGGCACTGTGGGGCATGTGTATCTGGCACTGTGGGGCATGTGTATCTGGCACTGTGGGACATGTGTATCTGGCACTGTGGGGCATGTGTATCTGGCACTGTGGGGCAGGTGTATCTGGCACTGTGGGGCATGTGTATCTGGCACTGTGGGGCATGTGTATCTGGCACTGTGGGGCATGTGTACCTGGCACTGTGGGGCATGCGTATCTTGCAATGTATAACGGGCATTAAGGTGTGTTCAATAATGTGTAATGCCTCCTTTTTGTGATGCCACACCTCCTTTCCATGAGGCCATGCCCCTTTTTGCAATGCGGCTTCGCCGCACAAGGGTCCCGCCCACATCAGGTGGGCCTGTGTGCTCAAAATGCCAGGGCCTATTTCTGGTCCCAGTCCGGCCCTGACCGCCGGTATCAGGGTTCCCCACCTTTCTGGGGGCCCGGGAGGGGGACCCAATTTCCGGAGGGTAGGCAACCCTGGTTTACAGTAAGCATCAAATAACATGTTAACACAGAAAGGCGGAGATCAGGTGACCAGAGTTGGAGTCCCGATCACTGGGTAAGTGAAAGTGGGGGTGGCGGCTCCAGCAGTTCATAATACCCAGAGAAGTTTGCAAAGGGCATTCACAAGGTCAGATCTTTCTCGTAAGGTTTTGTAGCCATTCATGAAAACGTACCTGCACAGTTATGTCCTCTCATAAATGGCACCTCCACAATTCCAGGAAGCAGCACAAAGACGGACCTACAGTATCAGGAGTCTGATAAGACTAATAACACCCTGCGCGTGCAAGGGCACTGCCTTGTGCTTCAGAGTCTACCCACTTCTAAGATGCTGGCCACAACAAGGGGGGCGAAGCAGCTGAGAAGGAGACAGGTCAGATGCTGGACACACGGGGGCAGAGCAATGGAGGAGACAGGTCAGATGCTGGTCACAAGGGGGCAGTTCAGTATAAAAGGAGACAGGTCAGATGCTGGACACAAGAGGCCAGCACAGTGGAGAAGGAAACAAATCAGATGCTGGACACAAAGGGACAGAACAGTACAGGGAGAGGTCAAATGCTAGACACAAGGAGGCAACTCAGTGGAAAATTAGACAGTCAGATGTTGGACACAAGGGGGCAGTGCAGTGGAGAAGGAGACAGATCAGATGCTGCACACAAGGGCACAGAGCAGTGGAGAAGGAGACAGGTCAGATGCTTGACACAAGGGCACAGAGCAGTGGAGAAGGTGACAGATCAGATGCTGCACACAAGGGCACAGAGCAGTGGAGAAGGAGACAGGTCAGATGCTGGACACAAGGGCACAGAGTAGTGGAGAAGGAGACAGGTCAGATGCTGGACACAAGGGCACAGAGCAGTGGAGAAGGAGACAGGTCAGATGTTGGACACAAGGGCACAGAGCAGTGGAGAAGGAGACAGGTCAGATGCTGGACACAAGGGCACAGAGCAGTGGGGAAGAAGACAGGTCAGATGCTGGTCACAAGGGGGAAGGGTAGTGGAGAAGGAGACAGGTTAGATGCTGCACACAAGGGGGCAGTGTAGTGGATATAAGGAGAAAGGTCAGATGCTGGACACAAGGGGCAGCGCAGAGGAGAAGGAGAAAGGACAGATGCTGGACACAAGGGAGCAGCACAGTGGAGAAGGAGACAGGTCAGATGTTGAACACAAGGGGGCAGTGCAGTGGAGAAGGAGAAAGGTCAGATGCTGGACACAAGGGACCAGTACAGTGGAGAAGGAGACAGGTCAGATGCTGGACACAAGGGGGCAGCGCAGTGGAGAAGCAGACAGGTCAGATGCTGGACACAAGGGGGCAGCGCAGTGAAGAAGCAGACAGGTCAGATGCTGGACACAAGGGGGCAGCGCAGTGGAGAAGCAGACAGGTCAGATGCTGGACACAAGGGGGCAGCGCAGTGGAGAAGCAGACAGGTCAGATGCTGGACACAAGGGGGCAGCGCAGTGGAAAAGCAGACAGGTCAGATGTTGGACACAAGGGGGCAGTGCAGTGGAGAAGCAGACAGGTCAGATGCTGGACTCAATAGAACAGAACAGTGAAGACGTAGAACTGGACTTCACTGCTCCTCATAAATGTAGAAGCAAAATAGAAGCATAACAAATTTCGCTGTTCGCCAAATATAATATCTTATGTGCATCACAAATGCAGTGTAACACCATTCACAGTGCACTCGATTCGCTGGGCTGCAACAAATGTGTTTTAAACCCAAAGTTACTGATGAAGCACAACAGAACTTGGAGCAAGAAAGAGATGCGACCAATGCATTGTAACATGTCCAATACACAATCAGACTCTGTCGCGCACACACACACACTTACAAATGTCGCACATCTAAGAGCATCAAACAAAGCAGTTTTGTTAATTCCAGTTTTACCAATTAAGCACTGACAGGCAACATACAAATTATTTGGGTATGGATCATTAGGTCTACAAGAGAAAGGTCAACAAGCATTGGATCGACACCATTAGGTCGACATGGGACTAGGTCAACATGGGTCTAGATCTACAGGCCATTAGGTTGACACAAGCATTAGGTTGACATGGGCAAGGTCAACAGTCAAAAGGTCGACATGGGGTTTTTGGACTTGAATTTTGACACAGACGACATGGACACTGAACCGTAGCACCGCGTCCACTCGCATGTGATCGCCATGCTTCGGGCACGGTGCCTCGCTGCACTCGGCGCACTATTTAATTCTCCCACCATGCCCTAGTGGATGGTAGGGCATGAAATACCGCCTGTCGGCACATGTTGGGTCAAAAAACAGTTGTTTCCTAGCACGGCGCCCATCGCATCGCATACCATAAGGCATATGATGGTATGCGATGCGATGCGCTGTTAGCCGATGTTATACAATTTTAAATTGTATACCATTGAATTGTATGGCATATACAATGGTATATGATTTTAAATTGTATAAGCACCCTAATGGGTGTTTTCAATGTTAAGTGTGCCCCCTATAAGATAAAAAATTGTATAAGCACCGTAATAGGTGCTTACAATGTTAAAAGCACCCCCACGCCACCCGTACTTTCAACGCCAACCCGAAGCGTGACGAGCGCAGCGAGCCCACGAGGGGCGGCGGTATGCCTCCTCCGACCTTTTCATACCCCCACTATCCACGGTGGCGTGGAGTTGATTTTATATAGTGTGGCGAGCACAGCGAGCCCTGGGAGAGGACGCGGAATACATGTGAAGTGATGCGCGTCCCCTCGCAGGTCTCGCTGCACTCGCCACTCTTCGGGCTCGGTGGCTCACTGCGCTCGCCACACTATATAGAATCAACTCCACCAGGCATTTACATACGCTGGTACAGTTCACAGGTCATACAGTCATGGAGGAAAAACATGTTGTTCTCAACTTCCTTCAATAACTGCCGCTCAAACAACCCATAGCAATTACTGTAGCTCTTCACACTGCGATCTATAGAGGGACGGATAGAAATGGCTCCGGAACGTTGGATAAGCAGAGAAGAAAGGATTCTGTGAAGACAAAAAAAAAAAACATTTTACTGGAGCTTTATTGAAAACTGTAGTAATCACATCTATAGTGAGCATCAGTACAGTGCAGGGTCATTCTTTTACACACAAGTAGGAGGCTGTGGAAAGATAGAATGATAGCCTTTAAGAGCGCAGATAACATACAGTAGGTAGGGTTAATGAAGAAAGTCAGGCAGCGGCAAAAAGTCACAGCACATTAATCATCACGCTGTACAGTATTGTCCATTAGTCACGGTACACCATACAATAGTACCCATATACGTGATACACTGCACAATAGTACCCATATACATGTTACACTACAGTAGTACCCATATACATATTACACCACACTAGTACCCATATACATGTTACACCATACAGTAGTACCCATATACATGTTACACTACAGTAGTACCCATATACTGTACGTGATACACTGCACAGTAGTGCCCTTATACATGTTACACCATACAGTAGTACAGTAGTACCCATATACGTGATACAGTAGTATCACGTATGCAGTAGTACCCATATACGTGATACATTGCACAGTAGTACCCTTATACATGTTACACCACAGTAGTACCCATATACGTGATACACTGCACAGTAGTACCCTTATACATGTTACACCATACAGTAGTACCCATATACATGTTACACCATACAGTAGTACCCTTATACATGTTACACCACAGTAGTACCCATATACGTGATACACTGCACAGTAGTACCCTTATACATGTTACACCATACAGTAGTACCCATATACATGATACACTGCACAGTAGTACCCTTATACGTGTTCCACCATACAGTAGTACCCTTATACATGTTACACTACAGTAGTACCCATATACGTGATACACTGCACAGTAGTACCCTTATACGTGTTACACCATACAGTAGTACCCATATACGTGATACACTGCACAGTAGTACTCTTATACATGTTACACCATACAGTAGTACCCATATACATGATACACTGCACAGTAGTACCCATATACATGTTACACCATACAGTAGTACCCTTATACATGTTACACCACAGTAGTACCCATATACGTGATACACTGCACAGTAGTACCCTTATACATGTTACACCATACAGTAGTACCCATATACATGATACACTGCACAGTAGTACCCTTATACGTGTTCCACCATACAGTAGTACCCATATACGTGATACACTGCACAGTAGTACCCTTATACATGTTACACCATACAGTAGTACCGATATACGTTATACACTGCACAATAGTACCCCTATACATGTTACACCACAGTAGTACTTCCTATATATGTTAGTGATGAGTGGGTTTGGATTTTGGGAATCCAAATACATCCGGATACCCCCAGTCTGGGTACAAACCCGAACACTGTCCGGAGATTCCCACCAGACTCGGAGCTCAGGCTGTTCCAAAATGTCATCATGCCGCCTTCGGATCTCACAAGATCCGGACTCTATATACATCCCACGCTGGTGCTGACATCTTCACTGCAGCATTGGAGAGGGTAGTGGGTGGACGTGCTCTGGTGCTGTGTGGGCTGTGGTGGTCTGTGGGGGTGGCGACTTGCTATATAAGTCCAGTCCTGTGCTGCCTAGTGCTGTTGGTGTCCTGTGTTGCTCCACTGTTGCTGAATGATACTGCTGCAGTTAACGTCCAGTCCAGTGATACTGCCTTTAAAGTTCAGTACTCCCATTAAAGTCCAGTGATACTACCGTTAAAGTCCATTGGTTCTGCCATTAAAGTCCAGTTATGCAGATGGGGCAGGCTTCTTCTTTGCTGGTGAATCGCCAGAACGTCAGTGCTGGCGATCCGCCAGCAGCCTTTCTAACCATCTGACTGAGACGCGCGTGCGTCTCATGTGCACGCGTGTCTCAATGTACGTCCGCGGGGCGACGGGAACCCTGTCCGTCTCCGCTTCAGTGAGACGGACAGGGTTAGGGGGGGGTGCGGGCAGGCGGCGGGGACCCGGGTGACCGGCGACAAGCCGGCGGTGAACCGGGGGAAGCGCTTGAAGCGCCGTCGGAAGGGGACGCGCGCGCCTCTCGTGTGCGCGCTTCCCCTTCTCGCTATAGATATGGCGCTGGTGGGGGATGGCAGCTGGCGTCGCCATCGCCATCCCCTGCAAAGATGGGACCTGCCCCATCTGTATTACTGGTGCATAATTCCAGTCCAATTATACTACTGGTGCATAATTCCAGTCCAGTTACACTACTGGTGCATAATTCCAGTCCAGTTATACTACTGGTGCATAATTCCAGTCCAGTTATACTACTGGGGCATAATTCCAGTCTAGTTACACTACTGGTGCATAATTCCAGTCCAGTTATACTACTGGTGCATAATTCCAGTCCAGTTATACTACTGGGGCATAATTCCAGTCTAGTTACACTACTGGTGCATAATTCCAGTCCAGTTACACTACTGGTGCATAATTCCAGTCCAGTTATACTACTGGTGCATAATTCCAGTCCAGTTATACTACTGGGGCATAATTCCAGTCTAGTTACACTACTGGTGCATAATTCCAGTCCAGTTATACTACTGGTGCATAATTCCAGTCCAGTTATACTACTGGTGCATAATTCTACTCCAGTGATGCAGCTGCATAATTCCAACCCAGTGATATAAACTTTAAAGTCCAGTGGTACTGCCATTAAAGTCCAGTCCAGTGATACTACTGGTGCATAATTCCAGTCAAGTAATAGTGCTGTAGTTCCAGTCCAGTGATACTACTGGCGCATAATTTCAGTACAATGATACTACTGGTGCAGAAGTCCAGTTCAGTGATACTACTGGTGCAGAAGTCCAGTCCAATGATACTACTGGTGCAGAATTCCAGTCCAGTGATACTACTGGTGCAGAAGTCCAGTTCAGTGACACTACTGGTGCAGAAGTCCAGTTCAGTGACACTACTGGTGCAGAATTCCAGTCCAGTGATACTACTGGTGCAGAAGTCCAGTCCAGTCATACTACTGGGGCATAATTCCCTTTGAATGCTGGCACCCCTACTGCTGGGATATCATACCACTGGGGTATCATATATATCCCCCTGTAAACGCCCCCTCTGCGTTGTTGTAGGGAAAGCTCATTACAGATTGTAAGTGGATGCATTCTGCCCTCTCTTGTTTTGTAGTTGAACTTTAGTATAAAACAATAAAACAAAAGTGCTGCTAGGGGCACTGTCACCTGCTGTAGGTTATATGGGAATCCAAACGGGCAAAAGTGATGACTAAAGTCATTATTATAGGAGAGGCTGGTCTGGGCTGTCCTCATTGTGTGTAGGGGACAGGTGCTCCCCAATAACTACAAGAACATACAAGTATGTATGTTACATATCAGTACGGACGGTGATGTAATGGTTAGCAGTACCGCCTCACAGCGCTGAGGTCATGGGTTCTATTCCCACCATGGCCCTAACTGTGCAGAGTTTGTATATTCTCCCCGTGCTTGCGTGGGTTTACTCCGGGTACTCCGGTTTCCTCCCACAATCCAATAATATACTGGTAAGATAATTGGCTCCCAACAAAATTAACCCTAGAATGTCTGTGTGCGCGTGTACATGTGGTAGGGAATATAGATTGTAAGCTCCACTGGGGCAGGGACTGATGCGAATGGTCTCTGTACAGCGCTGCGGAATATGTGTGCGATATATAAGAAACTGTTAATAAATAAGTGTTCTCTGTGTGGAGAGAATGATAGAGGGGAAGGTAACACAAGCTGTGCACATCGTCGCCCTCAGAGGAGATTATGCTGCGTGGTACTGTATATGAGCAGAGATAGACGGCACCTACATCTACAGCACCAGTTACTGAGTCATTCACAGAGCCTGCAGCTTCCTCTTATCACCTGTGTGAGATCTCTACATCTTGGCTCTTAAGGCTATTTATTATGAATGCTGAGAGAACACGAGGCCCGGCGCTGCCTCTCTCCAAGGACACTGCTTTTAACACATGAATTGCTCATCTACATCCTGTGTATGTGTGTGATGCGGCACAAGACCAACTTGACCTTATTCCAGGTTCTGTCATGACAGGGTATTGTCTAATCGCTGTGCCCAACTACCCCCCCACAAATGACATAACTCTCTTGTTGGATAAAATTGGCCACAGCAGCCATCTTTATTGAACAATACAATTTTAAACAATAATCCAAAAACATTCCCACGGAAGGTGGTCCCCGAGGCCCTCAATAAATATATATCCACACCTCTAAGCACTTCCAGGAGCTCTTACCCCCAGCCGATAGCGATTGGCTCGAGGGCACCAATTGTACACACCCAGTGCTCATTAATTAACCTCACCCAGGGGAGTCCAGCCCCCTCATGGGGCCCTCCCCGCCGCATAATTAAGCCTCAATGCCACCAACCTCGAGGACCCCCCTCCGCACAGGCCACTGTGACAAAAAGACATCCTAGCAAATATTCTACCTAAACTATAAAAAATAGGGAAGGGTGGGTGGGAGCTGTTGAGAAAATCTCCCAGTGACCCCTATTTCCTGCCTGAACCCTGCTTATAAACCCCTCCAACACCCCGTTAAGCCCCTCCCCCTATGACCCTCTCCTTAAGCACTCCTCCTATGACTAACTGCTAGTCAGCTCCCTACAAACCCTGTCAGGGGAGCCTACCCCCAGGCTTTGCCTCCAGTCCGGCTCCTACATGACAGGGTATTGTCTAATCGCTGTGCCCAACTACCCCCCCACAAATGACATAACTCTCTTGTTGGATAAAATTGGCCACAGCAGCCATCTTTATTGAACAATACAATTTTAAACAATAATCCAAAAACATTCCCACGGAAGGTGGTCCCCGAGGCCCTCAATAAATATATATCCACACCTCTAAGCACTTCCAGGAGCTCTTACCCCCAGCCGATAGCGATTGGCTCGAGGGCACCAATTGTACACACCCAGTGCTCATTAATTAACCTCACCCAGGGGAGTCCAGCCCCCTCATGGGGCCCTCCCCGCCGCATAATTAAGCCTCAATGCCACCAACCTCGAGGACCCCCCTCCGCCACAAAGCACGAGGTTAAACCCTTAACCCCGTGCGCCCCCCCCCACATCCGGAACGCTGTTTCTATTCCCTCTTGTAGTCCCAAAGACCAAACATCTATCCCCACAGCATTCAGGTGCACACCGTCACCTCTCCAAAATGCCCCGGCACCAGACTCAAGTTCCCTGTGCCTCACCACAACAGCCCCGTTCCTGGCCATAAAACGCCCAATCGCCCTGTTAACTTTAATCCGTGCCTTATTGAGCTTGTCAGCCGACCTCGCATCCCTCCAATAATGGCGTGGCACGATGTCTGACCAAACCGTGATTAATTCCGGAAACATTGCCCATAACCGTAGGAGATCAAACTTGATATCCCGTATCAACTCCCTAAATGGTCTGCTCCCAAGGTCATTCCCGCCCACATGCAGAACTAATATGTCGGGAACCCTATCGAGCCGAACAAAACGGTGAAATTCCTGCAGCACTCCACTCCATACCATACCGCGTTTTCCCAGCCAGCGAACCACTGCCTCCTCTCTATCCAAACCCAGCTGGCGGCCGTTCGGTCTGACATCCGCCCGTAAAGCTCCCCAAAAGACATATGAATGTCTTAAAATCCAAATCAGGCACGGAGGCTGCCCTAAAACAGAAAAAACACGGTCAACCTCAACAATCCCCTAAACGAACATAAGACCGAAAGTGAGACGATTCCCACCGCCCAATACGCTTAATCAACTCATCCCCAAATCCCATTCTAGCAGCCTCAGTTGCGGCCCCAATGCGGAAAGAGTGACCCGCGTATTCCTCCCCCTTGAGGCCCAACGTCCGCAGGACTGCTCTAAACACACTTGTGAACTGAAACCGTGATAAAAAGGATCCATTCGCATGCATCAGCAAAGGATCCCTTTCCCTGCCCACTCTGACCTCCTTAAATATCCTCAGCCGTGCCACCGGGCACATATCCGACCCTGGTACAGAGAAGAGAACTACCTTCTTCCCCCTCCCTAACTGATCTGTCTTAGACCTCCTCACCACTAGCTCCACCCTATCCGAGTATAAATCCACATCCTCTCCTAACAAACCTCCCGGCCTGGACACGCTTGGACTCACGAGCTCCCCAATCCGCAGTGCCCCGAAGAAGGCAAGCGAAAAAGCTACCCCAAGCAACCTTTCCTCGAAATTGGAACTACAGACCTCCCCTAACTTCATGCCCATATTCTGTAACAACTGGAAAGACACCGGCCTTCTCTGATCCTGTACGACATGACCTCTCCTCCAACCTTTCAAAGCCTGCGCAATCAGGAAATTCTTAGTGACGTCAGGCCTGTCGCCTGCACGAAACCCAAAAGCCAAGCCCGCCATGCAGCGCGTGATTTTTGCCACTGACCAACCAATCTCCTTACAATGGCCTATATATAGCAAGACAGCCAACTCGTCATCATCCTCCCTCAGACCTACTACCTCACGCCATTCTAACCAGCTCCGCCATTCCTGATTGTATGCCGACCATGTATTCGGGGCCAAGGATTCCCTGATGAGCTGATCGACTACCCGTCCAGCAGAGCCCAGAGCCGACTCGGGAACCCGGTCCCCTCCCTGTCCGCCTCTGGTGCCAACTCCCGAAAACGCTCCCACTGTGAACGAGATAAAGCATCCGCAATGCCGTTAGAGACACCAGGAACGTGCCTAGCCACAACCCACAAATTCAAAGCCAGACATTCCAATACTAACTGCTGCAAAACAGTGACCACTGACGGTGAAGATGCCGACAATTGGTTAATAGCCATGACAACCCCCAAATTATCGCAGTGAAAACAAATCTTCCTATTGCGGAATAGCTCCCCCCAAACAACTACTGCTACCAAGATAGGAAACAACTCCAACAATGCCAAGTTTTTAACCATGCCTCTCTGCACCCAAGACTCCGGCCACCGGCCTACACACCAATGTCCCTGGCAATATGCCCCGAACCCACCACTCCCGGCCGCGTCTGTGAAAAGGTCTAGCTCAGTAGCGACGCATGTGTCTGACATCCACAAAGCCCTGCCGTTAAAAGCTTCCAAAAAAGTTGCCCACACCCGCAAGTCCCCTTTTAACTCGCTACCTAATCTGACAAAATGATGAGGAAGAACCACCCCTGCTGTCGCTGCTGCCAGCCTCCTGCTGAAAATGCGGCCCATAGGCATAATGCGACACGCAAAATTCAATTTGCCCAGCAAGGATTGCAATTCCCGCAATCTAATCTTCTTCAACAGCAATGCCCTCCCTACCTCGGCCTTCAAACCCAGCAATTTCTCCTCGGGCAAGCGGCACTCCATATTCTCGGTATCAATGACAATACCCAAAAAACTGATCACAGTCGCAGGGCCCTCCGTCTTACCTGGAGCAAGCGGGACCCCAAAGTCTGCCGACACCCTTTCAACAGTCCTCAACAATAAGTCACATACTCCGGTCCCCCCAGGACCAATACATAAGAAGTCATCTAGGTAATGAATAACTGAACTACACCCAGAGACATCCTTAACCACCCACTCCAAAAAAGAACTAAAGGCCTCAAAATAAGCACATGACAAAGAACAACCCATCGGTAAACAACGATCAACAAAAAATTCCCCGTCCCAACAACAACCCAACAAACGCAAACTGGTTGGGTGAACCGGCAGCAAACGGAATGCCGATTCAATATCAGTCTTTGCCAATCTGGCCCCTTTCCCAAACCGCTTCACCCACTGAACAGCCGCGTCAAACGATGTATAAACCACCGAGCAGATGTCAGGGTCAATGCCATCATTGACCGACGCCCCTTTTGGAAAAGATAAATGGTGTATAAGACGAAACTTGTTCGCCTCCTTTTTTGGCACCACCCCCAATGGAGAGACTATCAAATCTGGCCATGGTGCCGACCCAAAAGGTCCAGCCATACGACCCAGCTGCACCTCCTTACGCAGTTTATCCTGCACTACCTCTGGATGCTCCCTTGCAGACTTCAAATTCCTCCTCAAGCCCCCTGAAACCTGCACGTCGGAAGGTATCTTAAAACCTTCCCTAAACCCCTCCTCCAACAACACGGCTGTCTGCTGGTCAGGATACCTACGCAGATACCCCAGCATCCTTTCCAGCCGAACCGGTGTCTCCCCCTTTTGAATTACCGTCCCGTGACTTCCCTCTGAAGCATTTATTTGCACCATGGGTCCCTCCACACGAGGAACATTCATGTTTAAATTTGCATTTTGCCCCAAAACGACATGACCCGTCATTAAAGGCAAAGCAGAGTCCCTTCTGCATGGCCGTCCCATTTGTGGCCTCCCTCGCCCCCCCCCCCGTCCCCACGAAAGGGCTGCCCACTTTTTGTGGGAGCCGTCACCTTTAACCATAAAGCAATATCCTTATGGTCCCAACGTATGTTAGGGCGAACAGCCTTCCTCTGCCTAAACTGCTCATCGTACCTGAGCCAAGCCAAGCCCCCATACACACGGTATGCCTCTCCTATCGCATCCATGTAACAAAACAAGCCTGAACAATTGTCAGGTGCCTTCTCCCCAATCACACTAGCTAAAATAGCAAATGCTTGGAGCCAGTTCGTGAATGACCGCGGTATCAGCCGGTACCGCCGCCGTTCCTCCTCCTCCTTCTTCTCCTCCTTACGGGGCCTATCCAGATTAAAACGCTCTAAAGGGAGCAATGAAAATATATCAACGTATTCCCCTTTCCAAATCTTCTCCCTCACCTCCTGCTTCAGGTGGGCCCCCAATGGCCCCTCAAAGCATACATACACCTCCCCTTTTGCAGTGTCACTGAGCCTTCCACTCTCCTCCTGCGTCCCAACACTGCCCCCTTCTGCCCCTGCACTACTGCTACTTTGCTCACCGCCTGATACCGGCACCCCGCTGCTCACCGGCACCCCACTGCTAACCGGCACCCCACTGCTAACCGGCACACTATTACTGACTGGCACACTAATGCTAGCTGGTGTGCCCGCATTCTGCGGCACCCATGCTGCCGCCGGGGACGGCCCGCCCCCTGCCGCAAACCCACCAACCAATCTGCAAAACCACTCAATAATTCAGTAAAACCTCTACTCATTTCCCCTTGGAGGGCTAACCCTCCCCCCCCCTGACTCTGCGCTAAAGCATTAACAGACATAGAGACAGACTCACCAGGCTGCCTGGGGGCTGTGAACCCAGCAGCCGCAGGTCCAGTGTCCTGACGAACTCCAGCCAATGAGGAAGGACCAGGTATTTCTCCATCATCTGCTGACGCTGCCATCACTCTTCTCCTGTCATCCCGACCCTCAGGTACAGCACCAGCCGGCGTGACCTCGTTGGAGGCGGAGCCAGCTGTGCGCCTCTCGCTCCGTGTACCAGGCCTGCGGTCCTCAGCCAGTACTTCTGCCCCCCTGGCACGACTCACCCCGCGCTGGGCAGCAGCATGCCCCGCATGCCCCACCGCACCAGGTCCAGTACCACGCAACGCCGGATCTTCTTGCACGTGGGGGGGATCCCCCCCGCGCGGAGGGTTCCGCCTGCTGGTTGGATTCCTCCCAGACCTGGTCCTGCGGGCGGAAGGTGCCCGGCCCGCAGCCTGGCCTGGAGGGTCCCTAACGGGGCTCCGTGAACGGCGCTGAACCCTGGGGGACACAGATGGGCTAAAGCGCTCCGGAGGCCTGGACCTCCGAGGCCGTGCACCCGCTGAAGCAGCCTCTTGCGTTGCTGCTCCCAGTCCCCCCAGCAGACCTGACATCTGCTGCTGCAGCCACTCAGTCCCTCTGGTGCCAGCTGCCTCCCTGAGGGCAGCAAGCGCAGCGGATACCTCCGCATCAGCGTTGCCTGGGGAAGCCATGGGAGATGTCACGCTGCTTAGCTGTTGAGAAAATCTCCCAGTGACCCCTATTTCCTGCCTGAACCCTGCTTATAAACCCCTCCAACACCCTGTTAAGCCCCTCCCCCTATGACCCTCTCCTTAAGCACTCCTCCTATGACTAACTGCTAGTCAGCTCCCTACAAACCCTGTCAGGGGAGCCTACCCCCAGGCTTTGCCTCCAGTCCGGCTCCTACATTACAGAAAACTCAGCTGAGAGTAAATGGCGTAAATCTCACAGTCCAGTGGATTTCTTTACATATCTACCAGTCCTATAGATATGCCCTGGAAACTGCAAAACAAACATATTTCCAAACTCTCATTTCTCAAGCTTCTAACCCAAAATGTAATTGTAATACATTTAAATCCCTTCTCAACCCTCCCTCACCCAAGCCACCAGCCACTATCCATGCACAAGATCTTGCTTCCTACTTCAGGGATAAGATTGACAAGATCAGAGATGAATTGGTATGCTCCAACTCAGTTGGTGATCTGCTCAATTCCATACCTGAGCCCTCTGACGCATTTACTTAATTTGATCCCACAAATGAAGATGAAGTATCTGCACTTTTCTCTTCCTCCCACTCTACTACCTCTCCTCCTGACCCTATACCATCACAAATAAGTAAATCTCTGTCTCCTGTGCTCATCCCAATCTTAACTAAAATCTGTAACCTCTCTTTCTCTACAGGCTTCATTGTTCAAACACGCAGTTATTACTCCGATTCTGAAAAAACAGAATTCTGATCCAAGCTCTCTCTCTCAAACTATCGTCCCATTTCTCAACTTCCATGCACCTCCAAACTAAACTTAAAAGACTTGCCTACACTCGCCTCACACACTTTCTTAACTCGCACAACTTACTGGACCCGTTTCAGTCAGGCTTTTGTGCCCAACACTCCACAGAGACAGCACTGACTAAAGTTGTGAATGATCTGGTCACTACTAAGTCTAAAGGCCACTATTCACTACTAATTCTTCTAGATCTCTCTCCTGCTTTTGACACTGTTGACCACACACTTCTCATACAAACACTATAATCCCTAGGTCTTAAAGTCACAGCCCTCTCTTGGTTCTCATCCTACCTATCTAACCGCTCCTTTAGTGTTAGTTTCTCTGATTCAACCTCCTCTTTGCTACTTCTTTCAGTTGGAGTACCTCAGGGTTCAGTTTTAGGTCCTCTGCTTTTCTCAATCTATACCTCACCTCTTGGCAAACTAATCAGCTCCTTTGGATTTCAGAATCATCTGTATGCGGATGACACTCAGTTTTCCTTTGTACCTCACATTCAATCTATCTCAAAATAATGCCACAAGCACCTAAATAACATATTTAAAACTCGCCCTTACCTTACACAAGACACTGCAAAAACTCTAATCCATTCTCTCATCATCTCACGCATTGATTATTGCTGTGAGGCTAATCTTCCTAGCCAGACGTTTATCGTCTTCAAAGCTACTCTGTCAGTCACTTCATTGGTTACCTGTATCCTACCGTACTCAATACAAAATAATTTTACTTACACACAAAGCCATAAACCATACTACACCAACATACATATCTTCTCTTATCTCAAAATATCTTCCAACACGACCTCTACGCTCCTCCCAAGATCTGCGTCTCTCATCCACACTCATTACTCGCTCCCATTCCCAACTGCAGGACTTTCTTTGGGCTGCACCCACTCTGTGGAATGCCCTCCCAAGCACAATAAGACTCTCCTCCAGTCTCCAAACCTATAAGCGTTCCCTAAAAACTCATCTCTTTAGGCACGTTTATCAAATTCCAGAACCAGTCATACAACCTTGTATTCTGGTGGAATCAATGCAATAAAGAATACAGCATCTAGCCTTATGTATCAATGCCTATTTCCCTATAGATTGTAAGCTTGCGAGCAGGACCCTCCTACCTTTTGACTGTCTGTAAATACCCAGTTTGTTGTATCACTGTCTCCTTTGTAAAGCGCAACGGAATATGCTGCGCTATATAAGAAACTGATAATAATAAATAAATTAACATCACATCACGTTTTGCCTAAAGGACAAGCGCCCAGGAAACACATAGAAAAAGCCCTCTTTCCCAGATTTTTGTGCTTCTATCTGGTATCCCTTTATGCCATTGGTTTCCAAACGTGGACCTGATCGCGTCAGTCCAGGTTTTAAGGATATTCATATTCGGGAACAGGTGACTGTTTGGTTATGTAGTGCCATCTGTGCACAAACATGAATATCCCTAATATCTGGACTTTTGGGGTGCATGGAGAACCTCATTATCCAATTTTGATGATAAGCGAACAGTATCTGGCTGGTAGGGTACTGTAGCAATACCCTGCAGGCACAATCTCTGCTGCAGTACTGTCTGATGTACACAGCAGCCCTTAGAGCCCCTTAGGAGGCTCTGGGAATTGCTGTAATTGCCAGGAATGGTGGCCCCGCCCTCTCTACATGACATCATGAAGTTCAGGGTGTGATTGGTACAGGGCGCCAGGTTACGCAGTTACGGAGCTTTGTGGAGATATGGGTGTAATCCACCTGCAAAATTTAATAGTAAGACTACTGATTTTTTATGGTTGCACATACAGTAAATACAAAATAATTCAGGAGCACATCACTGTGTTTGTTGGTGAGAATTGGAAGATATTCTCCCTTTGGAGCTTTGTCCACATATATGGATGATGACCACAGGTGTGGGTGCAGAGCCCAGAGCTCGAAGGTGTGATCAATGATGGAGGAAACAGGAAATAAAATCAAGTTGTTATTTATTGGACAGTAATTGAAACAGTTGTAATTACTGTGAGAAAGTCTTAGGCCGTGATTTACTATGGGAAAAATGAGATAGAACCCAATGTACTAAGACCTGGCTGCTGCATCTTCGCCAGCCAGGGTATCACCACCCTAGGGGCTTCTTATCACCGCCTGCCGCAGACGCCGACCCCACTAGTCCCTTCCATACCCTCCAACATGGCCCATTCCATTAGGTACAAAATGCTCTGTTCCTGGACTTCCCTGCCAGTGGCAGTTGCAGATGTGAGCCTGCAGCCCTATTCAAAAAGGGGAGCCACACCTAATGCCACACCAAACATCACTGTCCTGGACTCACTGGCAGTTGATGTGATTCCCCCTCTTTGAATTTTGGACTGTGCTGGAGTCCAACCTCTGTAACTGCCACTGGCAGGGAAGTCCAGGAACAGAGCATTTTGTACCTAATGGAATGGGTCATGTTGGAGGGTATGCCCTTCCCGTCTCGCCCTCCATCAAACCACCCCTTCCCCTAGAAGCATGTCACAGCAGGAGGTCCTTTTGGCTGCAGGGGAGGGGAGGAGGCACCCGAAGAGAACACTTCCCCTACAGCAGGAGTGAGGGAGAGACCAGGGATGTCACGGAGACGCCAGGGCTTGATTAAGGGGGAGCACAGGGGCTCAGTACCCCTGGGCCCCCCTCTATCTAGGGCACCTCTGTGGTTGTCATGTATTTCAATTTTTTTTTTTTTTAGTAACAATGATTAATGGTGCTGAGCATCGGGAGCCAAGTCACACTGACTGCACATGTATGCAGTGCATTACTGGAAGTTGACTAAATTCCATGAGATTTTGCACAAAAGGTGGAGCTCATCATATGCTTCTCAGGCCCATGGAGGACAGCAGCAGCAGCCTTATCATGGGAGAGTTTTTAATCAGAGGCAACGCCATTGACCAAGTTTATATTGCCTTTACACTTTGTTTTGACAGTGTAATATTCTCCCATGCAGTTTGTGGTTAGTAATGACAGGTGGGAGGGTCCCCCCCTGTCTAAAGTGACCTGGGCCCCCCTAAGGCTTTATGTAGCCCTGGGAAACCCCCCGCACACCACATCACAGGTATCGTGCTATGCGCTATCATCTCTGTGGTGGCGCGGGGAGAGGTGGCAATGTATTTTAATACATCCCGCCCTTAGACTTAGATATAGAAATAACTGTAAGAGTGTTTTGGACTGGGAATTGTCCGAGTGGAGTCCAGGGGGGGGGGGGGGGGGGTATTCTGGTTTATTCTATTCTAATCCGCAACCTTGCAAAGTGAACCAGATCCTGGTATAGTATGCCGGCCCGCCATTCACATACATTTTACATAAACATCCATTTGCATGCCACTGGGATCCTCCCACATCTTTCAATGTTCGCCGATCATCAAAAGATGTGGTATGTGCACACATATTTAAGGATGCACTGAGCAATCTTACATATGCGTGTATGCTCGGGGGAAAGTGGGGGGGGGGCAGCTGACATCCGGAGAGGTCAGGTGGCCGCTCCCCCCCTCCACGCATGTTCGTCATGGCCGCATTAGCACGCTGGGCATTCCCATATGCTAATGGTCCAGCCTGCCTCCCCACTGGCTGCAGAAATACGCAAAGCTCAAACATCGGCCCCATGCGAACGACTGCGGACCTATGAACGGACCATAGTAAGGTCCTATGACCGGTGTAGAACCTGTAGGAGTAGGAATCACCAGTAGCTGAAGGATGTAATCACTGATGTTCGATGATGACCATTGATGAATGAAGAAGAGGTAAGTATCTTGGAAGACACTGGCAGGTAATGAGCTGTATTCTATATGGAACTTGGAGTACCAATACCACAGGCACAGAGGGGGTACCCCTGGTGGATACCGATACTGGATACCGATGGTAGCATATCAGTGCGGACTCTCTGAAGGTGACTGGGAAAAGATGGTCCTCGAGGAGATAATAGTTTAGAAGAACAGCAATAAATTTTAAAATCAGCAGATGCAAACAGTAGCAGGTAACAGATGAAATCGATGGCATGGCGCGATGTTAGAGTGCGGCACTAGAGATCGATGCCTAGTGAACATATCTGAATGAGGCCGTAAGTCCCTTTAAATCCTCTGCAAGTAATAATCTGCGGTGGGTGAAAAACAGTTTTATTGCTTCTAATCTGTTTTCCTTTCAAAGTTTACTTTTAAAAAACCAGATGATATGTGTCACGTAGATCAATAGTGATCCCGAGATACAGGGCGCGGAGATAGTTATTTGTTCTGACCTCCATTGTCCTTGCTTTGTGATGCCTTCATCCCTTTTTGTCTCTTTTCAGTTTATTAGTGTAGAGACGCACCTGAAAAGAGACTTCGGATGACCCGGAGCCTCACATCTTGGAACCTCAGACAACTAATTAAGATATCACCTCTATCCGTCTGCTTCCTTTTGATTCACAGCCGAACTCTCATTAATCTGACCCTGCGGCCGCCATTAGCGCTCACAAAAAGTGAGAAAATACGGTGAAATTTCTAAACATTTAGAGAAGTTAAACTCTCAGTATGGTTTATGTATCTGACAGAGATAGAATCGAGGGCTCCTGAAGGGAAGGAATCCAGGATGGTAGAGTAAAAAGCATTGTGCAGAGAGATTGTGGACTCACATAATTCACTGGCAGATCGAGAACATGCAGGAGACTGGTAATAATAAATTCCCAGAATTCCTTAGGCCCTGGGTTTTCTGTATTATTGTGAGGTTTACGTACCCTGAAACCCTCATATTTTGTTTTTTTTTAATAGACTGTTTCCTTCACCGTAGTAAGGGGCCAATTCTGAGTTTGTCCCCGTCCCTGATGGGCATGTGCAAATCCCCTGAGCTAATGCAGGGAGCTGAAGCAGGGGAACGTCCATTATGTTATGACGTGACGATGCCCACTTAGGGGGGCGGCTGACGTCTAGACTGATTTTTTGTGCAAACGTGAAAAAGTAATTTGATGCCGCACACGGTAATGCCCATTACACATTATGCTACACACCCTAATGCCCATTACATATTATACCACACACTGTAATGCCCATTACACATTATGCTACACACCCTAATGCCTATTAGATATTATACCACACACTGTAATACCTATTACACATTATACCACACACAGTAATGCCTATTACACATTATACCACACACAGTAATGCCTATTACATATTATACCACACACTGTAATGCCTTTTACTTATTATGCCACACATAGTTATGCCACTGACACCATTTAAATGTCCCACATACAAGGAAGGGAAACTTACATGCTCGTTGCCAGGGTTGCCTACCCTCCTAGAATGGCCGGGAGGTCCAGAATTCTGTCTGAACCCCGGTCTTCCTCACCCACCCTCTGTGGGTGGTCCGTCGGTATCAAATGACAGGAATCGCTTCATCGTAGCATCGACCACCCCCCCGGCTGGGCGTGACTATGATGATGCAATCGTACTGGCAGATGCTAGCCATTGGCCAGGCTACCCAGCCACCCCCCCTCATTCTTGCTGCCAGTCCAGACATCACCTTGGCAAAAGAACTACTGCATCACTTTTTCCAGCAAAGGAGAACTAGACCTGGACATTCATCCACTAACCAACACAATTGGAGTACCCACCTGTGAAGGAACGCCACCTATCTAAGGTACTGACCTATGGTTTAAAGTGGAACCCCATTCCCCAGAGAATCCAAATCAAGGACACATACCATCCCAGTTCAGATTTGGAGGACACTCTGTAAAGGGATTCCAGTCCCAGTGCTACGAGGACTATTCCACTGTCCACATTCTCCTCCTCCACTGGCCAGAAAACAAGGTGTTAACACCCAGTACTGGACGCAGCTTTTTCAATTTTTCCATTTCCCAATTTTATATTTTAAATCCTCCCCCCCCCCCAGGCAATGCACCTATTTTAAAGTATTGTATGTACAAATAAATTGACATTGTTATTTTTATACCAAACCTTATTCTGTCATCAATTCTGCGCAATCTCCCCCCCTTCCAATTGTTTATCAAAGAGAAGCAGCAGGCGCAGATGAAACAGCCGCCCAGGAGCGAGGTCCGGCGGATATTGACAGCGGGCACACAGTAATGCCCCTTTCAGACCGCACTAAAAAAAACGGTATTTTGCCGATTTTTTTCTGTTTTAAAACGGTAATATGTGCGGTCTGAAATGGGCAGAGTGATTTTACCGTTTCCAAAAAAAGGTTTTTGGAAACGGTAAAAAAGCAAGGGTGGGGGGGGGGGATGTCCGGGGGTCCTCCAGGCAAACTGATTCATGGGGGGGGCACAATGAATAAGCCCTCACTAATGTTAAGATGTCCCTGGGGAGGGGAAGCTGCCCAGACCGTACCGCTTTCACTATTGCTTTCACACCGCAAACCTGCTTTAGACCAGGTATTTAGATGCGGTGTGAAAGGGGTTAAACTTGCCCTGACCCGTTTTAAAAAACGTTTTAAATACCTGGTCTAAGCAGGTTTTGCCGTGTGAAAGCAGCATAATAGTAGGAGCCGCGGCGAAGATGAGAAGTCCCGGCCACGTGAATGACAGCAGGGAGAGCCGGGTCACAGCATCGGAGAAGCTGTGCACCGCAGAGGAAGACAGCCAGCCACCGTAAAGGGGGTCACTGGCATGGAGGAAGCCGGAGCGGATTCAACCTAAAGCCAGCCAGACGGGAGCAGCATACAAAGTACAGGGGCACCCTATACCCCACTCCAGTTGGTCTGCCCCCCTGCCACCCCATTAAGACTACATCTAAGGTCCCTCAGCTATAGGGACACTACCTCTTCTCCCTGGTTACCCTGCATTCTTGTCAACCAGGTGGTCTGCTATACCAGGGGCAGCTCCGTTGCCCCACGCCCTGTACCCTATTACTCCCTCAGGATGGCCCTTTGTTCCCCCATCCTCAATTTCACCCAATGTGCAGGGCAGGATTTATACGCCCCCACAGACTCCTTCCCTGTGGCGAAAACAACCATAAATGAATTCCTGCCACCCTGCTGCAGCGCCATCTGATCCCATTAAGGAGACACTGAGACAGGACAGAAGCACATCTGTAGGCTCCCACTTCCAGGACCAGCCCTATTTCCAGATTAACCCCTGCAGCCTGTTCTAGGTACCCAACAGGAAGTCACCCTGATAGGGAACTTGCCTGTCCCTCAGTTGGAGGATCGTTTTCAACCTTAATCCTTTTTCTGTGGATTATAGATTAGTGTGCACATTACCATAGGGCCTAATTTATGTCAGTTTGAGGACCCTTCTTCGCGGGACCATTGACTATTTATCTGGGACAGTGTATGTTGATTCAGTACTTATTTGTATTAAGATATTGGTAAGTTCAGACTGGCTGCAGAATTGAGGTTTAATAGATATAGTTGGAGTAGCGCCACCTGGCAGACAAGTTTAGGTACACAGTCATCTTAAATTCACTGTCATGGCATTTTTATTAACAGATTGTCGTTTTCTTGCAATGTTCTTTGTGTGTGACCAAATAAATACTTGTCGTTGCTAACAATGGTAGTTGTTATTTTGTGGGTCTTCCCTGGGGTGTACCATTCCCTGCCATAGTGTTCTCCAGAAAAAGGGCCGTGAAGAATCCTGAAGTTGCTGTCACTGTCTTATCCAAGTCCAGGTACGATCTATCACCCATTCGTTACAGGGGCCTTGTCACATATACTGTATGTATGTATGTGGTGTTCACTCTAGGATTTTTTTTAGGGCAGGGTGCTGACCACCAGGCAGAGCACTTTTTTTTCAATCGGGAGGGCACATTTATATTAGAAATATTAGAAATTTACATAAGATTAAAATATATACAAAATTGCACACTGCACTAGGATTGCGCCCATTAAACACTGTCATACTCTGCTATGCCCATTACATATTCTGTCGTAATGACACTTACACATTATGGCACACACAGTAATACCTATTACACATTATACCGCACACTATAATGTCCATTACACTTGATGGCATACCCATTAAACATCATGGCACACACTGGAAGTTCTCAGAGGCATTTCAGCACAGTGGGGGGCAGTGTAAGGGTGCAAAGTGACACAAAGCAAAAGGGCCGGGTGCATTTGAGGTTTTATGATGGGCCTGGTCTAGCACCCTGCAAAAGAAGCTTAGAGGGAACACTATGTATGGGTACAGTATATGTGTGTGATTGTACAGTATATTATATGTGTATATGTGTGTGACAGTATGTACTGTATGTATGGGGACAATATATGTGTTTCACTGTACATTTGTATGTATAACAGTAACACGTGCATAATTATTTTCCTCAAAATTCTAGAACTTTCCTGTCAGGTATGTCTGGTCTTGTCAGACTTGAAGTATATCTCTAAAATGATGATATGGTGCTCCAGACATACTGGTTCAGGACCAATCTGCTGCAATTTGTTCCCCAGCGACCTCAACTGAACAGAAAGTGCAGAACCGCCGCCATGTTATTCATGTCACTATGACAAATGTCCAAATCAACTTACTTCAGCCTCGGTTGGCAGCCGCCCTTTCAGATAATGGATGTCTTTCATTTATGGACTTGGATGCGCTCATGGTGTTTGTTGGGAAGGTTGTAAGTGATAGAGAACTAGCAGCCATGACACTCTGTTATGCGTTAGCACTTACCCTATGATAAATGACATTTTCCCAGTCTTGTAGTTTGGTTATGTGTCATCTACTCGGGTGTTGGGGCCGGCAATATATTAAGGGCCTGCAGATGCATTTCATCAAACAATTAATTCCTCACAAACATTGGACCTTTTTGACAAGACGACAAGAACAGGATACATACAAAATCCTGGCGGTGGAGATACCAGTGGTTAAAAGACCGACCCCGGCATCCCGATGCGAGAATACTGACATGGTCTCTGATTTTTGCAATCCAAAAACCCAAAACTTTAAAATCTGAATTAAGAACGGCGGGAAGATTTGAATCGGGACTCAGTTTGGAAAGAATCCCTTCTGAGGATCCGCATCAGATTTTGGTTCAGTTCCGTTACAGAATATTTGGGTACATTCAGACTTCTGGAGAAATGAGCTCTGTAACTTTGGTCAGGAGTTATACAATAAAGGTCAGTGGGGTAGCGAATGTCAGTTATAAGTCAGCAGAAGGAGGGAACAGAGGTGATTGGTAAGGAAATGCCTCTGAAGGCTGTGCAGCACAAATGGGCTCATTCAGACCTGTTTGTACAGGTCCGAATTCCACCCTATCTCGGATATTGGGGGTTTGCTCATGCACATAGGCACTAATGCGCATGACCAAACTCTCGCAGCGAGAAGTTCATTTGCTGGTGCATTCGCAGCCTGAATGACAGGCCCCCAATTCATCCATCTCCGTTCAAATAAAGAGCCCAATGTAACCCCTTGATTGGTGGGTTTTTCTGGGGCAGGACAATCCTATCAGAGCAGGTTTGTCCTGCCCCAGAATACCCACCACAGAACTTAGGGGCAGCCCCTCCACTGTTGCCTACCCCACCCCCCCTGTTCTCACCACCATCCAGTGCCAACTCCCCACCCTGGCAGGCTTGGGGATGTTTGGGGCGGCTCGGGGGGACTCAGGTGTCCGAACTCCCGATCACTCCAGAGCAGCCCTGAACTTTACTGAGCGGGGCCTGCCGCCGGCGCCTGCTCACTGCTGCAGAAGTTGGCGGGTACAGTGGCAGAAGAGTCGGGACTGGCCGGGGAAGGGAGGGGGGAAAGGGGGGGGGTCTTTTTTACTTAAACTAGCATAATAACCATATGGCTGACGTGGGGATGTGAGGGGTTGTGAACGTCAGGGGAGCGGGCTTGGGGTGGACAGCGCTGACCTGTTTGCAAGGCTACGAGTATATGAACAGGTATGAATCAGGCCCATACTGCCCACCATTTACTTGGATATGGATATATACAATAAAAAATTCCATCTTAGATTATAAAAATCTTTAAAATCCTCTAAACACTGAACGACAAGTCAGCATGTACAGTATTTCCAGCTTGCTGCAGAGACGCAGCCAGAAAATAACCAGCCATGCCAAAGTAATCCTGTTATCATTGCAAACCACACAGTATGCATCCTTCCAAGCCGCAGCTACAGCGCATGCAAAAGAGGCTTTCATTCTGCTTGTTCAGGTTCCTAATCCTCATGGAAATGTTTTACTAGATAGTCGCTCGCAGATCAAATTGCTTTTTCCTCATTAAGGGATTTACACCGCAGCTCAAACTCATTTTAAATCATTACACTTCGAATGAGTCGTTTAATAATTACTTGAGGCCTCTCGCCAGCAAAGGGGCTCATTCTGAGTGGGACACGGTGACGATGTTCATATAAAGTGGCAGACTTTCACAAACACATCTGAATCCCTAAAAATGCCACATGGCCCATGTGACCCAATCTGTTGTATTACTGCACATGTGACTACAGCCGTCTTTCGTAGGAGAAGTAACAGGGCAGGAGACAATACTCTTCTACTTAGCACCTAAAAAATCCCAGTGATTACCTGCATGAAGCTGTCTTAGCACCCTGCACCATTACCTGCAAGCAGCATACACTTGCCGGGGGAGGAGCTGTATAGAACTCACTTTGCTTGAAGTTTTGATGATCCATGAGAACCAGTGTGCATGCAAAAGTGAGTACGGCTGATAAAGTGAGGTGCTGAATCGATCACAGCAGCATCACCAAAATTGGTCATCGAAAACTTGACTGATCCCTCAACATTGTGACCAACACCCCCTCCCCCTGCAGGCAATGAGCAGCAGTAGCCTCCTTGGACCAATAGGCTGGGGAGAGAGGTTGCAGGTGGCTGACACGTCAGAGGGGAGGGGCATGCAGGGACCTGAGGTAATTGGTACCACTCATCACTGATCCCCACTCGGCTGAGAATGGATATTTTGCATAAACAACCAATCGCAGCCTTGGGGGCGGGGGTCAAATTATTTGAAGGTCGCCACCATTAAATGATTTGGAAGAGGCTCGCAAAACTAAGACTCTTTCTGGTGTATTAGCTTTTTGTGCTCCCTGTACGGGAAGAGGGCGGGCAGCTGACATCCGGTGCCTGCCCCTGGCAGCCGCGTCACTGCCTAATTTCCATGGGAACGCCCCTGCCCAGGTTCCCATGAATTGCAGTCACAGACCGGCTCATGAGCAGTATTTTACACAATATATTCTACGCCGGCTGATGTAGCGCTAACACATTCGCCACCCAACAGATGTTTTAATGCCTGACAAAAGATGCCACAAAGACGCCCGTCACTTACTGCAGTGATCTGAAAGAAATCTCACATTGCTTTTGTCTTTAAGAAAGATTTCGACAAGGTAACTTAACCCTACTCATGCCCCTTTCACACAGAAAATGACATTTCCAGGTTCTTTATATGTGTGAAAGGGTCGATCTGGATCTTAAACTCCGGATATCCGACCCTGCAAATGACCAGGGTCAGAGACCCGGAATTATAGATCTGGGTTGACCCTTTCACACGGGTGCTGTGTAATAGAAAGATTTCTAACAGATTTGATCTCCTGTGTGAATGGGGTCTGACAGCGCGCGTCCAAATAACCCAACGCTTCAAATGCCGGGTAATTGCCGGGTTATTCGACCACCGCTGTGTGAAAGCGGTATCTGCTGCCCAGGTAATACTACAAAAAAGGTTACAATTAGGCACAATGCACTGCAAGGTATAATGATAGTACTCTGTATTGTTCTGCTGACCAAAAAATGAGTTCGGACACACTGTTCAGTAAGATAACAATTTTGATTGATTCTCAATATTGATTATTCACAAAACTATAATAACATTATTCAATGTTTTAAGAAAGTGGAGACCCAGTACGAATACTACTACCTCATTGCTTTTAACTTCATATGCATTTATTTAATTTAATTAACTAATTTCTTTTATATATTTAATTTATTTTTTATTGTCTAATTATTGTGTTATTTTTATGTTAGTTTAAAATGAAAAATTGTTATCTTACTAAACAGTGTGTCCGAACTCATTTTTTGGTCAGCAGAACAATACGGAGTACTACTGTATTAATATACCTTGCAGCGCATTGTGCTTAATTGTACCCCTTTTTTGTTGTTTTATCTCCTAGTGTGAGCATAGGCAGACTCACATAGACGGTTGCAGCAGCTGGTATAAAATTTAACCCTATCCATCATATTTTTATGTACTTCCAATAAATTAAGCACCAGGTGTTGTAGTCTAGTAAGGTTTTTATACCCACCAAGTCTGCATTCCTCGCCCGGGTAATACTGACTGGCCTGGAGGGGAAATCGGCACCTTACCACGTAACTGAGCCAATTTTACTCATGCACAAACCAGATACCACCTCGCACATGGGCACGGGAACTGAAGTCTTATAGGCAGATTTATTATTAGCGGAAATATGGTGGCTAGGATGATAGCATTGCTGCCATCCAGTCCAAACACTCAGTTCTCAATCACCGAGCATCTGTGTGGAGTTTGTATGCTCTCTCCCCATTTGCGTAGTCTTCCCATGACTAAAGGCCCATGCACACTGGGAGACTTTGAGCTGAAAGTCGCTCAAAACAGCAGGTCCCGGCGGCTCCCCCCTCCCTCACACACCCGGCGCTGCTGCTGCTGCGCCGGGCTCTCCTCCTCCCTGCACCCGGAAGAGGATCAGTGCAGGGAGGAGGTCACAGGTCCGGGCAGCACTGCGCTGTGCTGCCCGGACACAGGTGAGGGGGGGCGATGCGGCGGGGGTCCGTGCGGGGCGACGAGGGGTCGGCGCGGGGCGGTGGAGGGTTGCGGTAGAAGCCCATTGGCTTCTATGGGGCATCGCCAGATTTTTCTGGCGATGCCCCCCGCCGCGGTAACCCGGCGAGGGATGCTTACAGCATCCCAAAATGCGGTAAAAACCCCGATAACGGGGTTTTTACCGCATTTTTAGCTTAGAGAATCTCCCCCTAAGGCACAACCTACAACCTGACGCTGGGAAGTCTCACCACCCCCTATCTGGCCGGTGTGGACATTGCGCTGACGAAGTGCCCACCGCGCCCCCCCCACAAAGGCAGAACACCCTGCCGTCTTTCCAAGGGGGAGTGCCTCCCAGCGCCCACAAGTGACCGCTGGACCGTGACGCCCTAAGTTGTAAAAATGGTAAATGTACCAATGAATTGACTATAAATTGAAATGCCAAAGGCAAGGGAGGGTGGGTGGGGCTGAAGAAACTTCTGCAAGAGGAAGTACTTCCTGTAAGGACCTGCCTATATACCCCTCTCCCTAAGCTCACGCCCCCCCAAGTTCACCTAAAGGCTAACTACAAAACTGAAACCAACTTTAAACACACTAGCAGTCATTAACTCTTTCCTGCCAACCCAAAAAATGTAAGCCTCTTAAGTATGCTCTGGCTTAGGCAGCCCTCGCTTAATCTAGACACTGTATCGGTGCATCACGTCCCCTCGCATGGCTCGCTACACTCAGCACACTGTTATATTCTCCCTCCACGCCAAGGGTATGAAATACTGTCTGTCGGCTCATGTCGACAAAAAACATGAAAAACCCATGTTGACCTTTTTACTGTCGACCTTCCCATGTTGTCCTAATGCTTGTGTTGACCTAGTGACCCTGTCACCCTAAAGCCATGTCTACCTTTTGAGGGTGTCAACCTAAGGCCTGCCGATCTTCAGTGGTCGACTTAATAAATGTTGACCTTCCTGTGGTCAACCTCATGGCCGTAACCCATCTGGATTATAACAAAATCTACTCATATTTTTGTGCAGGTTCCTGGATTTTGGGGCCGATTCCTTCGTGTCTGTATTCAAGCCCCTTTTCAATTGAAGGAGGTCTGTGCATTTATATATTTATTTATCAGCAGTTTCTTGTATAGCGCACACATATTCCGCAGCGCTGTTCAGAGAATAGTTGAACACTCACATCAGTCCCTGCCCCAGTGGAGCTTACAGTCTATATTCCCTACCACATGTACACGCACACACATACATTCTAGGGTTAATTTTGTTGGAAGCCAATTAGCCTACCAGTATATTTTTGGATTGTGGGAGGAAACCGGAGCACCCGGAGGAAACCCACGCAGTACGGGGACAATATACAAACTCCGCACAGTTAGGGCCATGGTGGGAATAGAACCCATGACTTCAGCGCTGTGAGGCAGTAATGCTAACCACTACACAGTCCGTACGACGAGTACCACACTCGCAGTGGCCGGCAGGGGGTTGTAGCATGGGAATGGCCAGCTGGTATGTGAAGGAAGAGAATATAGACATTCATAGTGAAGTACAATTTATTAAATGACATACAATACATCCAATGTTAAAAACATATAAGATCACTTGGTTCCCCAAGTGTTGCACACTTCCGTGTTGCAATATGTAACAGTGTAAACAAATTTAATCACTGCAGGTGGATTTATCCCAAAGTGGGTATGCTGCTGAAATTACCAGAATGATGGGAACTGACAGGCAGTTCTTAAGCGCATGTGTTAGAAGTCCCGGGGCAGGTAACACTGGTCAGTCTCCAATCACTCTTGCGTTTCGACTCTGACCTGAGTCTTTTTCAAGGTTTAAGATGTGTACACATCTTAAACCTTGAAAAAGACTCAGGTCAGAGTCGAAACGCGTTGGTGGAGCGGGTGGACCCCAGTTGTGGACCTGACTGAACGCAAGATTGATTGGAGACTGACCAGTGTTACCTGCCCCGGGACTTCTAACACTTGCGCTTAAGAACTGCCTGTCAGTTCCCATCATTCTGGTAATTTCAGCAGTATACCCACTTTGGGATATATCCACCTGCAGTGATTACATTTGTTTACACTGTTACATATTGCAACACGAAAGTGTGCTACACTTGGGGAACCAAGTGATTATATATGTTTTTATGTTTTGATGTATTGTATGTCATTTAATAAATTGTACTTCACTATGAATGTCTATATATTCTCTTCCTCCACATGAAATTATACGTTGGAGAGAAAAAGAGAGAATCTGAGCAGTAACCTTATGCGCCTGGAAAGATATGTACCAACTTTTTTGACCTTGTGCACATTGGTGACGGGTTAAGGAAATCCTTTCTTAGGTACTTGACTTAAACAGCCAGCAGGGGCGCACGGAATAGTGATCAACACCATTTACCACCAGCTGGTATGTGAACCTGCGTTGTCTGCTCGGGGCGGACAGCTGACGTCCCATGACATCAGCGCCTGCACCAGGGGCGGATTTAGGGAGGAGGGCGCCCCTAGGCACAACAATAATGTTTACTAAGTAGGACAGTTTATAGGGGCAGTATCTGCATGTCCGATCCATTTACACTCTATTTAAGATGGAATATAGTACAGTACAGTGGATATTTTGCAGTTATTGGTACATTTTGGGCTGACAGTACTATCACAGGCATCCAAGTGCCGCCCCCAAACATGTGCCGCCCCTAGGCCGGTGCCTCACGTGCCTAATGGGAAATTCGGCTCTGGCCTGCACCCAATCTGCCGATCTGCAGGCACCTGGACAGTAAATATGAGAGGGGATGTGTTCATTTACACAACCCTTCACATTCTAGTGACGAGGGGGGGGGGGGGGGAGGGGTGGCGGGCGTTCGGCTGGGCAGGCGGGGTATACCTGTTTGCTTGGCTGCTATTACACGCAGCCTAGTGAACTGGTCTGAATCAGGCCCTTAGAGTGTAAGTTCCTGTGGGGTATGGACTAGTGATGCTGCAGTATATAAATAAACAGTAATTAAACATGTTTTCTTGACCCCCATCTTCACTACACACCAAGGCCCTTATTCTGGTTCACTCGCAAAGGCAAAATCCTTCTCAAATGGACAAAACCATGTGCACTGCAGGGAGGTAGATGTAAAATGTGCAGAGAGAATTAGATTTGGGTGATTTATTTTGTTTCTGTGCAGGGTAAATACTGGCTGCTTTATTTTTACACTGCAAAATAGATCTCACTTTGAAGTAAAACCCCACCCATATATAACTCTCTGCAGAAGTTACATCTGCCCCACCTGCGGTGCACATGGATTTGTCCATTTGAGAAGGAACTTGCCTTTGCTAGTGAACCAGAATAATGGCCCAAATGTAAGATTAAGCGAGGGCTACATAGGCATGAGGGCATTTAAGAGCCTGTAAATTTTGTGATTGTCCTAATAAAGTTGTGTGAATAGTTCATTACCCATAGAAGTCAGGTGATTGATGGTTAGAGTAGCCAATTAGATGTATAAGGGGTGGTAGCTTATGCAGGGGTATATAAAGTCTGGATTCCCACTCTCCCTCCCTTGCTTTTTTCAATTGCTACCTGGCCTTTCGGCCTTCACCTAATTTGGCTTCACAACAATTAATTACTAATTGGCGGTAAGACGCTCTCGACCAGCGGTGTATTTTGAGGTACAGGTGGTCACTGTGCGGTATTGCCCCCCTCTACCAGGAGGGCTGGTGAGTCCTGCCCCCGAGGGGGGACGTTGGCCACTTCCTGGAAGTGTCCTCGCCATGCCATAGGAGGGGCGGTAAGACCGTCACAGTGCGGGCTGTGCCTTAAATTCAATGGGGGGCTGGTCATCGCCCTGGTTATAAGTTGGGGCGTTGTAGTTGCCGCCATTACGAACATTTTTTGACTGGTCTCCAAGCGCTTTCCTGGCCATCCCTTTCAATAGGGTCATACCACTTAAAATATCGTTGACCTTTTAACTTATGCAGTTGTTGTCCGTGTGATTATTTTTAGAATAAGGTGTCCGTGTGATTCATTTCTAGCGGGTAATTCAGAGTTAAGTTAAGGTACCGTATTTTTCGGACCATAAGACGCACCTACTTTTTAGAGGAGGAAAACAGGAAAAAAAATATTCTGAACCAAATAGTGTAATAAAATATTTAATAAACTAGCCCTGTAATAAGGTCGTACGCACAGCGTCTACCCTATACTAGGCCTGTAAGCAGGTGTACCCATAGCATCTCCCGTGTATACTAGCCCTGTAAGCAGGTGTATGCACAGCATATCCCCTATACTAGGCCTGTAAGCAGGTGTACGCAAAGTGTCTCCCCTATATTAGACCTGTAAGCAGGTGTAAAAACCGTTATGATAACAAACCGGTGACTAAAGTTATTGTTACACTATATTCTTTTGGTTTTATATTCGTTACCTTATAATACATATACCGTTACCCTTAGCAACAAGGTTACCATAGTGATGTAAGCATTTACCTAACTCAGAGTTGTACAGGCTCTCCTATTCACAGACACTTTGGAGGGCTGTAAACCACATTAGCATATGAATAGATGCTCTTGTATCCATTGTACATTGTGCCCCACATGTTGAACCTGTTCACTGGCTTGATAAGAAATAAACCCATATACATTACTATATGCTTATCCAGAAATAAATCTATACTGCATGTCTAATGCGGCCCCACATGTGACTACGCGTGTGACTCACTCGCTAATACGACTAATCTCCTAAGAATATATATATTGAAAAATACCACACAATATAAACTTTCAGGTTACTGACGGTTATCTTTCAGCGATAATCGCTATCCACACTTATAATAATAAACCTTTCCTTCGCATCTGAGATACCATTATAAGTATAAAGAAATGATGCACATAGACACACGGTTATATTTGAGATCACAGATAGTATATTATATGGGAAAATGGTCCAAAAAGGGTAACAGATATTTACATGGTACTTACACAATACTGTTTAGACTATACACAGGTTATAAACTATAACAACTATACATGTAAATGAACGCAGGCCCAACACCATCCTAACACCAGCATACACACATGGATACAATTACCGCCACAGAGACAGGGGAAAAGAGCCCTCCTTGGATCACATCTTCTTGGTGAGACTGGGAGATCAGAGAGAGCCTAAGAAACCTAAAGTATAGTTTTTGGGGCAGGTAAGGGGGCGGGGAAGTCAATCTTGGTTGGCATTGGCTAAAACAAAGAGACTGGGCCTCTCTTTATTGGCCCTCCTGTCCACAGGGGCATAATGCATTTCCTTTAGATACTCCCTTTGTTTCTGGCCATGAGGCAAGAACCTGTTTTGAATTGATTTGTCCTTGGTGTCCCACATAATGATTCACTAGATTACACAGTCAAAATATATCTAAGGTCATGTATTGTGATCACATTACAATCACCATACTGACCTTGCGTCTGTGGCGGCAATTACAACATTTCTACATATAAAGTATGGACGATCATATTCCAATACTTTGGGGAATACACAAATGTACATATGAAAAGGAATATCACTATGATTTAGCCATTAATGCATTACGTCCGTCCTTGTCCGTGAATTTACGCTAATAAGACGCGACTGCGCCTGAGTATTGCGTAAAGGCCGACCGTAATACGCCAATGGCGTTTGAGGTGCAAATACGTTTTCCACAGTCCACCCTTTGATAGTAAAATAAAACTATCACACTACACAATTAATAATTCATAATTTCGCATTAATTTTCATATTTCATAAAAATGTAAATTTTTCATACAAATTTTCATTGATGAAAGGTTTGTGAAGCGTGGATCGTGTGTGTATGTGCAGTAAGAGGGGATGTATCATTTTTGCGCTATGGCTAATCCAAGATTAATAATAAATGGGGGGAGTACATTTACTTACTGTCGGCATGTCCAAACCATGGAGTTAGAGGGTCACAGCCCAGACACGCCTGACTGGAATGATACATTTGGGGACGTGTGTGTGTGTGTGTAAGTGTGGTGTTCCTGCATTGATCGTGTTTTGTATAACCTTGCCGCAGGGTGTAATAGGGTGAACAACCTTCATATGACCTATAGAAGATGATGGGAGAAACATTGATGGGTATCATAACAAAACAATTTTCCAGGATGATGTAGAGAATTTCTTGAGAGAGCGGGGGACAGTCATTTCTTTGAGAATTTTACCAATGAGTCATGTGTAAGTGTCATCGCTCCACCTAAATAACACCATTCGTTTGGATTCACAAAAACACCTTTAAATGCTTGCTTGTCACAGATAAAAATAAACGTCATTGTCAGAACTCCGCCTCTCCTTATCCACCCTTTGGTAGCGGCAACACCTTGGGGAGAAAAGAGATGGGAAAAACACAAGAACAATGTAAAGTTTTCATCTTCTGCCTGTTTCTTCTTTCTTCGTCTGGCCAGGGGATAATCAGGGTAGTCTTTCCTTTGCCTTTTCCTTTTTGGATATGTCGGTTTTAGTCATCTCTCAGTCTCCCCGGAACAAGAGCTGCTAGCGATACTTCTTTCTCGTCGCTTCTAGCATCAACCACTTCCGGGACATTGACCTTTTTACAACGGGACGGATGGATCCAAGCTTCCTTTTCTGCAACCTTTACTGCTGTGGTGCTGAAAATAGTACTTGGTTCGGTCCTTCTCACCGATCTATCAAACAACTTGGGCATAACAAATTTCAGATCACAACAAAAGTCCCCTGGCTCCAGACAATCACAGTCCTTTACAGGCAATTAGGATGTCAACACTGATAACTTTCTCTGCTGCATTGTCACTTGTTGGTTCTCCTTCATAAGATATAAACAGTCACTTTATTATCACACTTTAGCCATAATGTGGATGTCTTCTGAGCAATAAATCGAACGGAGACAGGTTAAGTGGAGTTCTGAGAGTGGTTCTGATACTATACAGCACTATCGGCAATGCCTCAGGCCATAGCAAACCCTTATTTCAACCATAACTTTGCTCAATTTCCTGGGATCCGCAAGGAGTATAGAGTTTACCATCAATCCCTAGGAGCTTACACATGACTTGGAAGACTTTTCATATACAGTGTGTACTTTTGGGATACCATATCTCTAAACAAATACATCAACACATACTAAGAGAACAAAAAGAAATTCCTAAACAGTTCTAGAGTGGACTGTACAAAGTCGATTTGTATTACCTGCAAAGAATCCTCTGGAGGAGGAATGTGGAGATGGCTCTGTGGGAACAGCCTCTCCAGTGTCTTTCCTCAGGCAAGTAAGGCATGACGTTGCAGTCTTACCTGCCTGTGGACCCAACTCTGGTGCCCACCAGTAAGTTTTGACCAGTTATCACATACCTTCCCTACCAAGACAAGTCAAGCCATAGGCTATCTCTGCCATGACAGTGTGGCATGCTCTGGGAGTCACTGGTTTTCCTTGTCCATCTTTCCATTCCTGTCCACATCCCTTTGGCTTCCAGACTGCTTTCTCCTGCAGGGAACACAAATCTTGCACCTCTATATAAAGACACAGGCATTTACAGGGGGAACAAAAACATTATTCGCAAAGCGCGTAGCTCACCCAGCTGTCCCGCCAGCATGGCTATCATCAAGTGACAATGAATCCTTATCAAAGGTGTGGGCTTTACACTTGATAACAGCCACTCTGTCCGGCAGCTGTGCGGCTGTCAGTAGTCCTCAAATATACAACACTTGCGCCACTGGAGTGTCAGCTACTGTCACAAGATCTCTGAGGCACCATAGGGCTCCAAATCTCTTGTGTTACCCCAACAAACGTACTTAGAGTTGGCATAGGTATTGACTGCTTTTCCCTCAGCCAGCTCACGCATCTTGATCAGTGGCACTAATTAAGCCACTGTTGCTGAGTGAGATGGTCCAAGGGGACCCAGTCTCTACTATACCTTCTCCATCTATTACGGTATAGCCAGTGCACAATTCTCCCATTTCAGTGTCTCTGTGGCAGCTGCCATCAGTGGGGAAAAAAAATTACTCATCTCTACCTCTTCCAATGGGTTGTTACCACCCTTTAGGGATATGCTGCAAAGGTCTGATTCAAACACTTCATGCCATCATGTTCGTCTAGGCTCTCACCAAATTCTACCATTCCAGCAACCTCAGCATCAACTCCCTCCCCTGTGCCTTAGAGGGCACACCTGATAAGAGTGTTGCTGGGTTTACAATATTACTGGTAATATTTATAATTTTCAATGCAAGTTCCCATTCAGTGAACTTGGCTGATGTTTAGGCAGAATTTTGGGAGTGTCCAGACTGTATGGGGAGCAAAAAGAGCCAAAACACACCTCAACATCACATCCTCAGTCTTGTTTACCGGTAGTGCTATGGCAACTACACTGGGTAGACAAGTAGGAAGTGCTCGAGAAATTGGGTTGAATTGTTCGCTGCAGTACGACATTGTGTCAGCTGGCATCACCAGGTTTCTACATCACTACTTTGGTCGCACACCCAGCAAGTTATTTGCAGTGCAAATCACATGGTCCCTGTGGTCAGGCATACCCAAAGGCAGGAGTTCTGACTTGCTTCGAATTCTTAAAAATACGACACCAGGTTCCTTTTCATGTGGAACTTGTCTTGGTCTGTCTGACTCAATTAATTCCTGCATTGGAAATGCCAAACCAGAGAAACATGGGATTCATTCTTGGTAATATCACCAACTGTCTAATGAGACATGGGTTTGTTGCTGGGTTTGCGACTGGTATAAGACCTTCCTTCCATATTACAATTTCTATGGTAATGTCCTTACTGTTTGTATTTAAAGCATACTGGGGTTGTCTTATTTTGTTGTTCAGTATGCTGGGATCTGGTTGGTCCGTTACTATGAGCACGGATGGTAAGGGCCATTCATTTATCGGTCTGTTTTTCTTTAGGTTTACGTATCCTATCGTCATGGTCAGTGGCGGACTCTCTAAGGACGTCTATTGTCATGTCTCTCCACTCGGGAAAGAGGATTGCACTCTAGTCCTAAGTGGTTCTTTTAGTCCTTCTATAACCACAGAAACAAACCATCTCCCTATGGGGTTCAATTGTTTCAGTCAGGGGTAACTGTGCATCTCAAACTGTCTGTCAATGACCTGTCAAAATATTCACCAGGAAATTCAGTGTTCTTTTGCTGAATGCTAAAGATTTTGTTGTACTCAGTAGTACAAGGAAAATACTTGCTCAATTGAAGATTAATTAATCGTATATTTTCCTGATTGTCAACACCATTTAAAATCCTATTTTCCCCCACCTGGCCAATGTATGGGGAAAGACAGGCTCCCAATATGATACTCCAATCCTTATTTGTGAGTCTATGTGAATTTTCCTAAATCTCTGATAAAATTTTGATAGGCCGGTTTTGTCTTGGGTCAGGGAACTCTCGGATCAAAACATTAAGTCTGTCCTTGTCAGAGGGCAATGTATACCCACCTGCCTTACTGGAATCACCCCATCCGTATCTGGCTTTCCATAAGGGGCATGACGGGTGCAAGGTGGGCGTACACAAGTAATTTCTTGGTTTTCTAACATGGTTGTCTCTGTGGTGTCTGGTGTGTCATACTTACCTGCCCCTCCTTGTAGATTACTGGCGTCAGCCGTCTCCTCTAACTGGGAGTTCTTATAATTCCTCCTTTACTGGGCTTGTCTCTGGCACACATTTATCGGGTAGGAGGCGGCTGAGGTCAGCATTATATTGGCTTCACTTTCAGGATCCTTAAGTGGGATTTAAAACAAGGTACAAGTTAATACAATTTTCAGATGGTACATTTATTTTAGGTTCTCCTGTGGCGGTAATTGCCCCCCCGGTAATATAACATGGGGTGTGTGTGCAGCTGTACTTCTCAAGCTAGCTGGGCCCACGTTCATTAAACAATTCCTATGACTTTGTATTTGAACTTCTGTTTGCCACAAATTTACAGAATCATTTTGCTTCAACTTTTCCTTTTTGAATGAAATTTGACAAATTTTATCTTTCACTGTGAGCAGAACTATAGGACCAAAACTACCAGTATCAGGGAACTTTACCTTACACTTTTTGGTCAGCTTGACCCATTCATTCAGGTATGACACATCATATGCCATATTTCTGTTTAATAATGTATCCAGGAGATTCTTTGGGCATGTAACTCATGCCCCTCTTAACACTTTGGTCTATTCCAACCGGTTTCTTTACCGCACTGCCGGTTGGACCTAACCTTTCTGTCACTTATCCCTGGATACCTTATGTCGTATGGTCAATTCCAACCGGTTTCTTTACCGCACTGCCGGTTGGACCTAACCTTTCACTTTCACACAGACGATCCATCTCCAAGAGAACGCTACCTCTCCTGCCAAGAGGATCGGTGGGGTTCTGAGGTCCCCCACAAAACTATTGCCCCTTACAGCGAGCAATTCGCTCTCTGCACTGCCTGGGAGAACCACTAAAGCACCTCAGCCTAGTTAATGCCTACGTCGGCGATCTTTAACTACCTAATAGTTGAGGTGCTACAGCAATCTCCAACAGTAGCACAGCAAGTTATTTAAATCAATACTGATTCTATAGTAACTTCAGTTGCCTTTGTTAAACAAAACAGACATGTTTGCTGTTTTAATTTAATAGACTTTCATAATACACTGCCTGTGACCGGCGTTACCGGATTATGCTTCAGTCGCTGCCTCTGATCGGCGTTCTACGACCGGCGTTCACTCAATACACTCACAGATTCAAACAAGCTGACTTATTTTTCTGTACAGAAAATATTCCCATCATGGTAGTTCTGTCCCTGAATACTGCTCCAGGACATATTCCCTTAAAATTCAAAATATTATCTTAAAAGGTGTTTGAATTGTTTTATCAAATGCAATAACAATGTAAAATCGAATAAATTGTGATTGTATTAATCTAAAATACATTATCAATAAGTATTTGCATCATTGGTAATATATTTTGTTAAGGAAACGGATCGCTAATGCTTCCACATAAAGGGCGCAGGCCCGGACGCACGTGTTCAAGTAAACGCAAGTGCGTCTGTGGCAAGCGCGTTCACTCGGAAGCAAATGCGCCTGGGACAAGCGTGTGCACAACACCGGCTTGCACTCGGTGGTGCCACGTATAAGATACGCACACCTTTGTTTAATTGTACCACGCTCTATACAGACGCTATTGCGCACTTAGACGTTCTTGCGTCATGCACGCAATTACGCTGCATACTCATTCGCACATGCGTCTGTGTCCCAATGTAGATTACATAAACACGATCGCATGTGTAATGGCGTCTAGCATGTGTCCTGATTGAGCACTCTCACACTGTATATTCAGTCAAAAATAAACGTGCTAGCATACAGTTTGAGTGTGATTTCACTGGACTCACATGCATACATCAGTAATGCAATTGCATCACAGCTTACAATTTTATAACAATACAATCACACTTTATAACTCCATACCTTTATCACCTAGTGTATACTTAACAAAAAAACTTTGTACACTTCTGGCTAATACAGTTTAACAAACCCATTCAAACCCCCTCCTGCCTCTGTCCCTCCTCCTTCTCCCCCTCCTTGCAGCTGCTGCTATAATGCTTTATCTTATGGAATGCAGCAGCGCGGGGGAAGGAAACCTGTGGGTCAGTTTACAGCACACAGCTAAATTGCTCTGTTATCAACACAGACCTGATAAATGGGTTTCTCAATCTCAATCTAGACAATGCAAACACCCAAAATCCCTCATTTGTGGCAAACAGAATCTCAGCACTTCAAAACAATCTTTATGAACAATACACAATGATTTATAGTACCAACGAAACACACTAGAGAGGGAGGATGAGAGAAAAAAAATATTTAAATACAGTATAACAATTTCACCGTCTTTGGGCCTAACTCCTAGCAACTTTCAAACCGATACAGCTCGGACGCCTCTCAATTAATACTCAGGGTACACTCTCACGCGTTAAAAGTGACCCCGGCATTATGAGATGCACTCCGTATCGCTGTGCCGGTTTTAAAGATTGTAGGCCCCACGTTGGCTGCGTCAATTGTAAAAACCGTTATGATAACAAACCGGTGACTAAAGTTATTGTTACACTATATTCTTTTGGTTTTATATTCGTTACCTTATAATACATATACCGTTACCCTTAGCAACAAGGTTACCATAGTGATGTAAGCATTTACCTAACTCAGAGTTGTACAGGCTCTCCTATTCACAGACACTTTGGAGGGCTGTAAACCACATTAGCATATGAATAGATGCTCTTGTATCCATTGTACATTGTGCCCCACATGTTGAACCTGTTCACTGGCTTGATAAGAAATAAACCCATATACATTACTATATGCTTATCCAGAAATAAATCTATACTGCATGTCTAATGCGGCCCCACATGTGACTACGCGTGTGACTCACTCGCTAATACGACTAATCTCCTAAGAATATATATATTGAAAAATACCACACAATATAAACTTTCAGGTTACTGACGGTTATCTTTCAGCGATAATCGCTATCCACACTTATAATAATAAACCTTTCCTTCGCATCTGAGATACCATTATAAGTATAAAGAAATGATGCACATAGACACACGGTTATATTTGAGATCACAGATAGTATATTATATGGGAAAATGGTCCAAAAAGGGTAACAGATATTTACATGGTGTCACACCAGGGGACTCAGTCGACAAGACTGAGACCTCTGGTGGGGACCTGGACCGGTACCTGAACCGGGGAGGTTGGAGAGGACCCCTGCGCATGAACTGCACGACAGTGCACCCAGAGCCAATGAGTAGTCAGAGGTAAAAATACAACCAGATTTATTATGCAGAAGGTTGTAAAAATACAGGCAGTAAAGTATGCAGGAGTAATGACAGTTCATGCAGATTGCAATACTTTACAGGGATGATGAATAGTGGAATCGATGGTGGAACATCGGATGGATATCGGAGATGGAGACTGTGGGTCCGGAATGACGGACGGAAGAAGAAGCTTGACTGTGGGTCCGGAATGACGGACGGAAGCTTGACTGTGGGTCCGGAGTATCGGACTATCGATGGTGGAACATCGGAGATGGATGATGCAGGAGCATCGGAGGACCAGAGTCCTGGAGCTAGGCTGGATCGCTGGGCTGACGAGGCAGGCTCACAGGTGATGGAATAACCTGGATGTCGACAGGAGATGGAATAACCTGGAACGCTCTGCAGAATGGGAGACAACACCAGCGGAGAAATACACTTGCACGGAGACAAGGACAGCTGACCATATACAGGAGACAACTGAAGCACTAGCATTGATCTGAGAGCTCCCAGCATACTTATACCCACTGGATGGCCAGGATTGGCCGGGCAGGTATGACTGGGAGATCAGATCACACAGGATTGGACAGGAATGACATGTGACTGGGAAAACATGGCAGCCCCCATGTCAGGCTATGGCGGGAAAGTATGTTTGCGCACACCATGCTGGATACTGGGAGCAATGGCGGCGGACAGGTGGATTGGCGTGCATTGGGTACTGTCACTGGGGACAAGGAGAGCGGTGCACCGCGCAGCCGCGGACTCAGCAGCGCTGAGCAGACCGGAGGATGGCAGCGATGATGGCGCACGGCAGACAGGACGCCGGCAGAGGTGACGTCTGGACCGCAAGCTGAACCTGCGGAGGCACTTAGCCGGTAAGAAAGTCTGTCTGACAGCTCGGATCGTGACAGCACCCCCCCCTTTAAGGGTGGCCCCAGGACACCTTTTAGGCTTGCGGGGAAACTTGGAGTGGAACGCCCGGATGAGTCTGGGAGCATGGACATCGATGGCATTGGTCCATGATCGTTCTTCGGGGCCGTAGCCCTTCCAATCGATCAGATATTGCAGACGACCATATCGGATGCGAGAGTCCAAGATCTTACTGACCTCATATTCTGTTCCACGCTGGGTGCAAACCTTAGGAGCCTTGGGGAGCTTGGAATGAAAGCGATTCAGAACCAGCGGCTTGAGCAGCGAAATGTGGAATGTAGCTGGCACTTTCAAATAGGGCGGCAACTTGAGCTTGTAAGCTACAGGATTGACGACTCGCTCAACTGGAAAAGGACCAATATATCGGGGAGCAAACTTCATCGATGGCACTCTCAATCGAAGATTCTTGGTTGACAACCAGACACGATCTCCTGGACGGAGGGCTGGCACAGCTCTGCGTTTCCTGTCGGCAAATTTTTTGTACCTGCTTGAAGCCTTCAGAAGTGAAGAACGAATGAGCTTCCAGGATTTGACGAATTGCCGGATGGTCGTGTCGACCGCTGGAACAGAGGACACAGGTTGCAGAGTGAAGTCAGGAACTCGAGGATGAAACCCATAATTGGCAAGGAATGGAGTGACATTAGATGAAGAATGATATTGGTTATTATGGCAGAACTCTGCCCATGGAAGAAGTTGAGCCCAGTCATCTTGGGAAGAAGAGACATATGTGCGGAGAAATGCTTCAAGGTCCTGATTCACCCTCTCCGTTTGGCCATTGGTTTGAGGGTGGTAGGCTGTGGAAAACTTTAGTTTGATTTGAAGCAGGGAGCACAGGCTTCGCCAGAATTTGGCTACGAATTGGACTCCTCTATCGGAGATAATTTCGAGAGGCAGTCCATGAAGCTTGAATATCTCTTTGATGAAGAGCTGGGACAGCTTGGAAGCTGACGGAAGACCGGTGAGGGGAACGAAGTGAGCCATCTTGGTGAACCGATCAACAATCACCCAGATGGTGGTGAACTTGTCAGACTCTGGAAGATCAGTTACAAAGTCCATAGAAATATGCGTCCAAGGACGATGTGGCACTGACAGTGGCATCAATTGCCCAGGAGGAGACTGACGACTGGTCTTGTGCTGAGCACATTTAGCACAAGCGGAAACAAAGTCCTGTACATCCTGTTTGAGGGACGGCCACCAGTAGGACCTGGTGATAAACTCGTAAGTTTTCTGAATGCCTGCATGGCCAGCGAATTTTGAAGAATGCGCCCAACAGAGCAACTTCTTTCTTAGAGCTGGCTTTACATATCTTTTCCCTGTAGGGGGCGTGAGATTTGAAACTCTCGTTGCGGAGAATGCCACTGGATCAATAATGAAGTGTTGATGTGTGGACTTAGACTCACTTTCTTGCTCCCATGAGCGGGAAAGGGCATCAGCTTTTCGGTTTTGTGTCCCTGGACAGAACGACAGCTTGAACCGGAACCTGGAAAAGAAAAGTGTCCATCTGGCTTGACGGGGATTTAAACATTGAGCAGACTTGAGATACAGAAGATTCTTGTGGTCTGTGATAATTGTGATCTCATGAACAGCGCCCTCTAGAAGATATCTCCACTCTTCTAATGCCAACTTGATGGCGAGAAGCTCTTGGTCACCGATGGCATAGTTACGCTCTGCAGGCAGGAATTTACGGGAGTAAAACCCACAGGGATGAAGACGACCATCGGGCGCTTTCTGCGAGAGGACTGCCCCAACACCCACTGAGGAGGCATCAACCTCGAGAATAAAGGGCAAGGTAGTATCAGGTTGTCTTAAAACAGGAGCGGAAGTGAACCTCTGTTTCAACAGATGGAAGGCTTCGATGGCTTCTGCCGGCCACTTCGCTGGATTAGACCCCTTTTTAGTCAAGGCAGTGATGGGAGCCACAATAGAAGAGAAGTTACGAATGAATTTTCTGTAATAATTGGCAAAACCCAGGAAACGTTGAATACCTTTCAGCGAAGAGGGAATTGGCCAATCTTGGATGGCCTGCAGTTTTCCTGGATCCATTTGAAGACCGGAACCGGAGACAATGTACCCTAGGAAGGGTATAGACTTCACCTCGAAGACACACTTCTCCAGTTTACAGTAGAGATGATTAGCTCGCAGCCGGGACAGAACCTCTTTGACCCAATATCGATGTTCTGTGATGTTATTGGCGTAGATTAAAATGTCATCGAGATATACAACTACATGACTGTAAAGAATGTCCCGAAATATCTCATTGACATAGTGCTGGAACACGGCTGGGGCATTGCTGAGCCCAAAGGGCATGACGAGGTACTCATAGTGGCCGTCTCTGGTATTAAACGCCGTCTTCCACTCGTCACCCTCTCGTATGCGGATGAGATTATATGCACCTCTCAGATCGAGTTTTGTAAAGATGGTTGCACCGCTGACACGGTCAAACAGCTCGGTGATGAGAGGCAGCGGATATCGGTTCTTTACTGTAATGTCATTGAGGCCGCGATAATCAATGCAGGGACGTAAGCCTCCATCCTTCTTTTTGACGAAGAAGAATCCTGCGCCAGCAGGAGAAGTCGAAGGACGGATGAATCCCTTTGCCAGATTTTCCTTGATGTAACTGGTCATGGCTTGAGTCTCTGGAAGAGAGAGAGGATAAGTTCTACCTCTGGGTGGTTCTTTGCCTGGGATAAGTTCGATAGGGCAATCCCACGGTCTGTGAGGAGGTAGGACATCAGCGCCAGACTTGCTGAATACATCTGAGTACTCTTGGTAGGGAAGAGGCGGAAGGTCTGCTGCATCGGCTGAAGAATGACGAGCTGGGAGTACCTTTTGGAGACAGGTACCGGAGCAGGAAGGATCCCAGGAAAGGATTTCAGATGTCTTCCAATCAAGACGAGGATTGTGAAGACGGAGCCAGGGTAAACCCAGAACCAGAGCATGAGTGGCTCGGGGTAACACCAGGAAGGACAAAAGTTCAGTGTGCAGGACTCCCACTTTGACTGTAAGTGGCAAAGTTCTGCGGGAGACTGTCGCATCAGGAATCCTACTGCCATCCACAGCAGTAAGGAAGACAGTCTTGGAAAGACTTTCAGTGGGCAACCCCCACTTGCGGACCAGTTCTGCAGTAACAAAGTTGCCAGCGGCACCGGAATCAAGAAGCGCGGAGACAGTCTTGAAATGCTGACCAACTTGCAGGGAAACTGGAAGGACACAATCGGTTGCTGATGGAGAGGACTTAATTACTCCTAGCCTACCCTCTCCTTGACGGGCTAGGAGGAGGAGTTTTCCTGACGCTTTGGGCATGCAGAAATTTGATGTGCAGGATCGGCACAATACAGGCAGAGCTGTGCCAACCGTCGACGTCGACGTTCTCCTGGAGACAAACGGAAGCGGTTTATCTCCATTGGTTCTTCTTTGGAATGGACCGTTGGAGCAGTGGGTAAAGAAGGCGGAGGAGTTGGCACTTTAACTGGAGCGCTCTTGTGACGTTCTATAGCCCTTTCTCGGAAGCGTAGGTCTACTTTAACACACAATGAAATAAGGTCACTTAGACCTGAGGGTAAGTCTCTTGTAGCAAGTTCATCCTTGATACGATCGGATAGGTCATGCCAGAAAGCTGCGTATAAGGCCCCATCACACCAGGAGAGTTCAGACGCCAGAATCTGGAACTGGACCAGATATTGCCCGACGGAGCGGGATCCCTGTCTGAGACGGAGGAGTTCAGTGGAGGCGGATGCTGATCGCCCAGGCTCATCGAAGATACGCCGGAATGTTGACACGAAGTCCTTGTAATTGGACAGGATGGCATCAGATCTTTCCCATAAGGGAGACGCCCACTCTAGTGCCGCTCCACACAGGAGGGAGATGATGTAGGCGATCTTAACCCTTTCAGTAGGGAAGTTGCTGGGTTGCAGCTCGAAATGAATCTCACACTGATTGAGAAAGCCTCGACAGGTCTTGGGGTTCCCATCATACTTGGTGGGGACAGACAGATGAAGGCGAGGTGCAGCAGCCATTACAGGAGGATGAACGGGACTTGGAAGTTCTCTGACAGGCTCAGGGCCACTGAGAGTGGTCTGTAACTTATCCAGCCGGGAAGACAGATCTTGCAGGCAATGAATCACTTGGCTCTGCGCAGCCTCTTGCTGATCCAAGCGAACAGCCAGTTGCTGTACAGGGCTGGGTGGAGAAGCTTGGTTTGCGGCTGGATCCATTTGGCTAGTGCTTACTGTCACACCAGGGGACTCAGTCGACAAGACTGAGACCTCTGGTGGGGACCTGGACCGGTACCTGAACCGGGGAGGTTGGAGAGGACCCCTGCGCATGAACTGCGCGACAGTGCACCCAGAGCCAATGAGTAGTCAGAGGTAAAAATACAACCAGATTTATTATGCAGAAGGTTGTAAAAATACAGGCAGTAAAGTATGCAGGAGTAATGACAGTTCATGCAGATTGCAATACTTTACAGGGATGATGAATAGTGGAATCGATGGTGGAACATCGGATGGATATCGGAGATGGAGACTGTGGGTCCGGAATGACGGACGGAAGAAGAAGCTTGACTGTGGGTCCGGAATGACGGACGGAAGCTTGACTGTGGGTCCGGAGTATCGGACTATCGATGGTGGAACATCGGAGATGGATGATGCAGGAGCATCGGAGGACCAGAGTCCTGGAGCTAGGCTGGATCGCTGGGCTGACGAGGCAGGCTCACAGGTGATGGAATAACCTGGATGTCGACAGGAGATGGAATAACCTGGAACGCTCTGCAGAATGGGAGACAACACCAGCGGAGAAATACACTTGCACGGAGACAAGGACAGCTGACCATATACAGGAGACAACTGAAGCACTAGCATTGATCTGAGAGCTCCCAGCATACTTATACCCACTGGATGGCCAGGATTGGCCGGGCAGGTATGACTGGGAGATCAGATCACACAGGATTGGACAGGAATGACATGTGACTGGGAAAACATGGCAGCCCCCATGTCAGGCTATGGCGGGAAAGTATGTTTGCGCACACCATGCTGGATACTGGGAGCAATGGCGGCGGACAGGTGGATTGGCGTGCATTGGGTACTGTCACTGGGGACAAGGAGAGCGGTGCACCGCGCAGCCGCGGACTCAGCAGCGCTGAGCAGACCGGAGGATGGCAGCGATGATGGCGCACGGCAGACAGGACGCCGGCAGAGGTGACGTCTGGACCGCAAGCTGAACCTGCGGAGGCACTTAGCCGGTAAGAAAGTCTGTCTGACAGCTCGGATCGTGACACATGGTACTTACACAATACTGTTTAGACTATACACAGGTTATAAACTATAACAACTATACATGTAAATGAACGCAGGCCCAACACCATCCTAACACCAGCATACACACATGGATACAATTACCGCCACAGAGACAGGGGAAAAGAGCCCTCCTTGGATCACATCTTCTTGGTGAGACTGGGAGATCAGAGAGAGCCTAAGAAAAACTAAAGTATAGTCTTGGGGGCAGGTAAGGGGGCGGGGGAGTCAATCTTGGTTGGCATTGGCCTAAACAAAGAGACTGGGCCTCTCTTTATTGGCCCTCCTGTCCACAGGGGCATAATGCATTTCCTTTAGATACTCCCTTTGTTTCTGGCCATGAGGCAAGAACCTGTTTTGAATTGATTTGTCCTTGGTGTCCCACATAATGATTCACTAGATTACACAGTCAAAATATATCTAAGGTCATGTATTGTGATCACATTACAATCACCATACTGACCTTGCGTCTGTGGCGGCAATTACAACATTTCTACATATAAAGTATGGACGATCATATTCCAATACTTTGGGGAATACACAAATGTACATATGAAAAGGAATATCACTATGATTTAGCCATTAATGCATTACGTCCGTCCTTGTCCGTGAATTTACACTAATAAGACGCGACTGCGCCTGAGTATTGCGTAAAGGCCGACGGTAATACGCCAATGGCGTTTGAGGTGCAAATACGTTTTCCACACAGGTGTACACACAGCATCTCCCCTCTATACCAGCCCTGTAAGCAGGTGTATGCACTGCCATGATTGGATAGATTCAGTGTTGGAAGTAGTTAGCACTGTACTGATGCGATGGAGGATACAGCTCTGTGTTCTAGGGATGGGTAGACATTCCGGGTTACACTGAACAGTGGATTTTACCTGTAGACAGACAGACAGACACTCACACACACACACACACACACACACACACACACACACCAGAGTCAGCATACACACACACACACAGTCAGCATACACATAGACAGACACAAAAACCAGAGTCACCATACACACACATACACACACAATAGAGTCAGCATACACATAGACACACACACACCAGAGTCAGCATACACATAGATAGACAGACACACACTCACGTACTGTAGACACAGACGGTTCCCCATTCAGGTATCCCTGCCCAATGCACTCTGAGGAAGGAGGAGGTGAGGGGGGGAGTGGGGGGAGTCACATGATGCCGGCTGATGCGGGCACTCTGCTGCCACTCTCTCAGATGCCGGGCTCTGAGATGATGGCACAGCAGCAGCCAGGACCCGCTGCTAGCCGCCGGCGCTACCCACACACTAACTGCTGTCTCTCCCACCCAGCGCAGTGGGAACGCTCCATACGGCATTTTTTGCTCTTGCTGTATGCTGCATATGTATTATTCACACTATAAGACGCATGTACTTTTCCCCCCACATTTTTGGGGAGAAAAAGTGCGTCTTATGGTCCGAAAAATACCGTAAATGTCAATCATCATAATTCAATAGGCGCCTTAAGGAACACACTCAAATGACCTTGAGAATGACATTGCTGAGTGGAATAACTTTGAGAGAGCGTTCCCGTACTCTGGGACTTCTCCGAAGTAATATTATATTCTGCGCCGGCTTACAGCCCGCACATGTGGGAACATATCGGAGCATTAAGGGCCTTTTCAAATTCTAAACTGCAATGTGACTAAATATATTCACTAGATTGCTTTAATATGCAAATGATTGGCGGGGCCGCCCCTGGTTCCTCAATATCTTTTCCATCTCGCTGAGGGAAACTTTCCATGATATTACTTTATGTATATTTGCTGCTAATAGGACCACTTATCTGCCGATATTGAATACATCAGCGGCGAGCGGAAACACTTTGCTTGTTATAGTCTCAGCCAAACTCAAGCTCGGATTAAGAAATGTTTTGACAAGCAGGTAAAAGCTTTGCAATCTCTAAAAATGTTCATCATATTTCAAGGCACAAAATGGCATTTTTTACTTCTCAAGAGGTTTAGATCAAAACCTGAGGAGCGTTCGCTGCCAATATCTGTACCTGAAATGAGATTCATTTTCTTGGCTTTGTTAGGGCACAAAAGGCGAGTGGAGTCATTTCAAATAAAAGCCGTTTATATCTGAATATTTGTTGAAAGAAAGGAACAGGACAAGTCACATTCCACGAAACTTTTATAATAGCTCTGCAATTTATTGGTAAAAATGCCCTGATTACGGAAACTATCGTTGGTAAAATGGGTATAAATCACTGAACGAAAGAAAAGCAGGAAAATCAGCGTATTTCAGGTTATCTGGAGTTGTGTCCTCTTCTGAATGGGTAGCATATGAAGTACAATCAGCAGCAGCGCCGATGCATGGAAAAAAAAACACTTGCTGACAGGTGGATGTGCGTGTTTTCTGCAGGTCATTCTTGGAGGGTAGGCAAGTGTGAAATAGGTCAGTGGTAATTCAGACCTGACAAATTTGTTCTGAAAACGGGCAAACCCGTGCTGCGCTGCAGGTGGGGCAGATGTAACATGTGCAGAGAGAGTTAGATTTGGGTGAGTTATTTTGTTTCTGTGCACCCCACCCCTATTACTTACCAGCATCCAGCGGCGGCATCTCTGTCTCCCTCCTTCACGGTCCGGAGAGCACACTGCTCAGTGCAGTGTGCAGAGCGCCGAGCCCCTCTGTGTCCTAGACTCGGCGCTCTGCAGGCTGCACTGTGCATTGTGCATGCCTGGATGGGGTCTACCGGGTTGGGGAGGCCCGGAGGCAGGGTGCGGGGGAGGGTGATCCGTTCCGCTGGGGGCAGCTGCCCGGGCCCCTTCAGTGGCCGGGGCCCGGGACAGCTGTACCCATGGCACCCCCCTATCGGCGGCCCTGCATCTGTGAACTCACAAGGACTCTGTGCGCTGGGTATTTTTGTATATAGATTCAAAGGAAAAGAGGGATGACTTGCACAGACCTAACAGTGATGAGTTTCATATATGACCAACATACACTAATATAATGATTCAAATATCCACAATATAGGTGTTGGTGGTGCTCCAGAGAGCTATAATAATACTGGGTAGAGAAGAAGGGAAAGATAACTCTCTTTGTCGGGGCACTGCTTTTCTATTAAAATATCATTTTATTGATATACATTAAAATATGGTGCACTAACCTAACAATAAAACAAAATGTTTATATATGAGTAAAATAATATTTTTTATACAGAAAAAGTGAATAAGAAGAACTAAAAAACAAGAAGAAAAAGAAAGAGAAAGAAAAATAAAAAAAGAGGAAATTTAAAGAATCAGAAAATCAAAAAAACAATATTATGTATATGTCAATATGTCATTGTTATATGTCACATAAATTTTCCTGTTCCAGAATTATATTCCAAATATATATATATATATATATATATATATATATATATATATGTAGTGGAAGGTGCGGCACTCAGTCGACTTGTAATCCATACGAAATAAATACACAACTATTTCGTATGGATTACAAGTCGACTGAGTGCCGCACCTTCCACTACCTGTAACTACTTTGTGAAGGCACCGGCCGCAAGTTACTGCCTATCTCCAGGAGTGCCTAGCCCACGACTTCTATATATATATATATATATATATATATATATATATATCTCAATGGAACGCCTTATTCATTACGATTTTAGTTAATGACCCACAAATGTTCAACTAGTAAGTGGAGTAATATTCTTGATTCAACAATAAATCAATCAATCAACTAACCACCTGACCAATTGGTTAATTAACTAGTTGGATTGTGTCAGCCTTAGTGATAAATGGGATACGGTCATATTGTCTACAGCATTTAGGTCTACAAGCATTAGGTCTACACCACTAGGTCGACCTGCATTTAGGTTGACAGGGTCATTAGGTCGACAGGGTCATTAGGTCGACTTTTATAAGGTCGACAGGGTCATTAGGTCAACATGGGGAAGGTTGACAGGCAAAAGGTCAACATGGGGTCATTTGACTGTTTTATGAGTCGACGTGCCGACAGGCGGTATTTCATGCCCTACCATCCACTAGGGCATGGTGGGAGAATAAAATAGTGTGCCCGAAGCATGGCGAGCGCACGCGGTGATATGTTGACTCTGTCGACACTTGAAAAAATGGAAAAAAATTTTTTGGAAATAAAATAAAAAACGTCGACTTTTTCACTGTTGACCTAATGACCCTGTCGACCTTATACCTGTCGACCTAATGACCCTGTCGACCTAACACCTGTCGACCTAACACATGTCGACCTAATGACCCTGTTGATCTAATGACCCTGTCGACCTTCAGTCAGGTCGACCTAAATGCAAGTCGACCTAATGCTTGTAGACCTAAATGCAGTCTGACGAAATGATCCCATTCCGTGATAAATGATCTCCACTTGGGGTCCTTCTGGGATCCCCTGGGTCATTATTGAACTTGGCTGAAATGAATGAAATCGTGACATTTCAGAAAGTGACAAAACATAACAAAATATCAGACAGTAATTGTTAAAACCCAAAAAGAAAAGAATGTACTCAAAAAGATATAAAACTTATTTTCTAGACTTTGGCCCAGGACAGGAACCCGGCTCCTGGTTGTGTTATATCTAATGAGGTTCAGGAGTTCCTGCTGAAGAACAGTACTGGGTGGAACATAATAATACAGTAAATGCTGGAATAAGAGGCCACTTACTCTCTAATAGTCGCTATCTCATTATGGTTCTGCAATTCCCCATGGATAAAGGCAGCAGCAACAGGAATAAGAGAGAATGTCACAAGAATACGTATTTCAGTCATCTTTATGTGAATGCCTTGCGAATGGTGACCTGGCCTCCACCCATTCACCGCGTGTGTTCGCACCTACTGGCTGTGAATGGATGTTTACCATAAACATCCAGGCTGCGGGGGAACACCAAAGATATGCCGACCATCGAAAGATGTGGTGCATCCACGCATACATATAAAGTGACTCTCGGGTCATACTTGCCAACTTTTGAAAACTAGGGAGATTATAGTTGTTAGTAGAATTTTGCACCCGACTGTCAGGCTCCACCCAGAGGGCGTGTCTAGTTCCATATATGGAGAGATTGCGAAAATAGATTGTGAGCGTGGCCCCTAGAAGCGTGGGTGTGTACTGCTACATCTGAGAGGAATCTATTAGAATGACTTATATACAAATGTAGATGAGCCCAAAGCAGTTAGTAAGAGCTACTGTACTTGGTAAAGTGCTGGGAAATGGTGCTGATGATTCAATGTAAATGTATCTGTCTCTCATTCCTTTTTCCCCAAAAATGTAACAGTGTAATGTGGGCTAGGTGACATGAGGGAGATTGCTAGACTAATGAGGGAGAGAGGGAGATTGCTGCTGTGTCAGGGAGTCTCCTGCAGAATGCAGGATTGTAGGTAACTATGATGTAACAGTGTAATGTGGGCTAGGTGACATGAGGGAGATTGCTAGACTAATGAGGGAGAGAGGGAGATTGCTGCTATGTCAGGGAGTCTCCCCTGGCGCCCACATCAACCAGCGATTACCATGAGCGATTACCATGAGCGATTACCATGATTACCATGAACCAGAGTTTTCATGAGAACACCCATGAAATTCTGGGTGTTCCCATGGGCATGTTCCCCTGCCGCCCCCCCCCCCCCCACACACACACAATGTTCCGTATGCGCAGAAATGCGGCTGCGCATACGCAAAACATCGAGCTCGCATGCGAGCGTACGGACCTGAATAAGGTCCTGTGGGCCTGATTCTGTTTGGCTTGGTAAATTGCGAGAATTGCAGCCTACCGAGTGCCAGAGAGCCCACCTCGCCAA